>NC_046663.1:25736749-25800312 GCF_010883055.1 Belonocnema kinseyi
AGTTATGGAAAACAGATCTATATGATACATTCGGTCTGGGAAATTCCGATCCCGAATTTTCGTCATCTGATGAATCATCTCCATCAGAGCCAGAGTAATCTGAATTAGGTATGATGATACGTTCATCATTTTCATCGGAATCCCATTCCGATTCGGAATGGGTTTGTTGCAATTTTTGAGGCTTTACTTCTTGGAATTTTTTTTTTTTTGCTGGGTGTACTCGAAAATTCCCAGGATGACAATGCGGTGAAGGTGTGGTTTGATGTCAGAGTGCAATAAAGGTTACGGAGTCGTTGGAAATTTTTTATTGAAAAACTATGCGCTTTTCAGAAAATTTGTCAAGAATAAAAAGTTCTTGTAATCAGCCGAGGAATACACCTGAATTTTTCCATTTTTTTCAAAAATGTATCACTCGCGAACGGTTTATCGAAATTAAATAATTGAGTTATGAAAATTTATTTTACGAAGTATGCTTTACGCTAAAAAATCGTTGAATAGTAAAAAAACTTTTTTTTTTGTTCGGACAATTGTTTGTTTTAACAAAATTCAAAATTAATTAAACTTTTCCGCCAAAATTTGAATGGTTTAATTTAAGTTTCCAGTTGAAAATATTAATTTAAAAATTAATATTATCAAAATAGTTTACTTTCCACAAAATAGATTAATTTAAAATTGAAAAAAATGAAGCATCATTTAAGAAAAAAAAAGAATTTTTCAATAAAGTGGATCAAATTTAAGCCTAGAAATATGGGAATAATTGGGTACTAAATTATTTCGAATGAAATTATTGCGGGTATCATATTAAGTACAATATGAAATTAATCTTAAACTGAAATAATAAATTTTCATTAAAAAATGCATTTTTAATCAAACGGTTCAACTTACTACCAGGTGCAACTATTTTTTTATCAAAAAGGAGAATTTTCAATCAAGAAGATTAATTTTCTACCAAAAAAGAATAAGGTGGTTTAATTTTCAATCGAGTATAGATAAATTTTCTACCAAAGAAATGAATCTTCAACCAAAAATATTGTTTTTCAAGAGAGTGGTTAAGTATTCAATCAAGTAGTTTAATTTGCAATCAAAACATGTGAATTAAAAAAAAAATTAAATAGTCAAATTATCATTAAAAAGATGTTTTTAATATAAAAAATAATTTTGCACCAAAAAATTAATTTTCCGAACAAAAAGATGAGTTCTCACCTGAACTAATGAAGGTTTAACACAAAAACTGAATTTTTAATAAAATAATTTGATTTTCAACAAAGTTTGTGAAATTTTCAATCAGGAAGATTAATTTTCTACCAAAAAAGTATTTTTCAACAAACTGTTTCAAACATTCAACATAGTAGTTAAATTTCAAACCAAAAAAGATAAATTTTTAATTTAAAAATGTAGTTATTAGTATTAAAAATAATGGCGATTTTTAATATAAAAAGCAACAACTACATTATCTTATTGAAAATTCATCTTTTTTGGTTAAAAATTCAACTACCAGGTTGAATTTTTGAACCGATTTAAAAAAATACTTTTTTTTGTAGAAAATTAATCTTCTTGGTTGAAAATTCCACTATACTTCGTTGAAGATTAAACTATCGCGTCCGAAAGTGCTCGACCAGCGATTTGAGGTCAATCCATTTTCACTTGTTTAAAACAAACGTATATTTAAAGAATAAAAAAAAGTTTTTTACTACCGAACACTTTTTTAACGTAACGTATACTTCGTAACAAAAATGTTCATAACTCAATTATTCAATTTCGATTAACCGTTCGCGAGTAATCCATTTTTGAAAAAAAACTTATTAAGGACTGTAATTGTTAATAAAAAAAATTAATAAAAAAATGTGTTGCGAAAATATTTTAGGGGAGTTATTTTGATATAAAAAAATAATTATAAACTGTATAAGTTGATTGAAAATAGAACTATCGATTTAAAATTGGCACACTTGAGATATTTTGACCCTTTAGGAAAAAAAAAATTATTTTGTAAGATCTTTCCCAGTAGGCCCAAAGTTTAGCGACGTCTTTGCGACGTCATTACGACATCTTTACGACAACTTTACGACCTCCAATGTTCATGTCATTAAGGTGTCTTTACGATATCGTAAACAAGTCGTATGATCTGACGATGTCTTTACGATATCGCAAAGAAACCGAAAGGACATGGACATAGTATGTCGTAAAGTTGTCGTAAATATGTCGTAACGATGTCGTAAAGACTTCGCCAAATTTTGTGCCCACTGGGTTTCAATTCCCCGTTTCAAATCATATTACGTACTTTTCGTATGAACCTTTATACAGATCTGTGTTGCTGTTGTCTCAAAAAGTCCAAAAAATAAACTTAGAGTAGAAAAACTTCCGCATTATAAAAATTTATAACAACCAGGTAAAATAAAAAATTTCTGATATGAAAGACCGAGAAATTATGTAAATTTCGAAATTAGAAATTTGTAGCAACCCTGTAAATATTGAATTAATTCTCGAATGAAATATAGTTTTCGACAGAGAAATATAACAAAATAATTGAAGTTGTAAAATATGTACAAATATTTAAAGTGATAGTACTTACTCGGGGAGCTTGGGTTGACACATCACCAAACAAGAAAATGCGCTAAAAGCGCAAATCGTGAGAAAAATTAGCATTGTTAAAAAAAATTTTAATTAAATCTTTTCTGAAGAACTGGGAATTCATTTCGAATTTATAATGTCTGGATGTGCAAGCAAGGAAGGGGTGACTAAATAACCCATTCTATTTTCCCGCTTTTTGCCAATCAATTCTGCATAATTTTGACTATTCATCATAAAAAGCGGGACAACTTAGGTACCTGGAATGATACATTCTTCTTATGAATCACGGATTTCCTGGTGTCATTTGCTAAACAATGATAATTAGGTTTTACCAAGTTTCCAATAATTATAAACAATAACTAGGAAAACCGGAAAATCTTGGAAAACGTTAAGGTTAAATGGCAGACCTCGAGATTTTTTGAGGAATTCAAAATAGTGTCAATAGTAGCAGATATTGTGAAAAAGACAGTAGAATTTCAATTAAAGTACGTTTTTGGTTCTGACCTTGGACTTCAATTCAGCGTGTCTGCACGTAAACAAAAGAGTAGGATGGTCCAAAAATGCATTGGAAAATTGTTATTATTTTATTTTTATGGGGACATACCAGAAATTTGTTCGAATCAACACAAAAATAAAAGCATTTTTTTGTTTTGAAACAAAAATTACATTTAAAGGTGCCACAAGACCCACGAAGTTTAACACGTATTTCCCATCATAAAAATACGTTTTTGTTGAACTTTTTCAGAATCCTCAATATTATCTCGATCGAGTTGAAACTCCCCAATGGGAATAAAGTCTGGCGACATCTTCACGACAACTTTACGACATCCTATGTCCATGTCGCAAAGGTGTCTTTACGATATCGTGATTAAGTCGTATGGTCTGACGATCACTTTACAATATTGCAAAGACGCCAAAACTACATCGACGTAGGTTGTCGTAAAGATGTCGTAAAGATGTCGTAACGATGTCGTAAATACATCGCCAAATTCTGTGCCCACTGGGTCAACATTCTTCTTTAAAATTAGACATAGAATACAAATGAAGTATCATTTTCCAAATATTAACACCATAACCTTGTTTTATAGGGCCCCAAAAAACCCTATACGTGAAAAAATGAGTTTCGCGAGTTTTTGGTGCTGATTATGACTTTTTTTTGCGGTTTTTTTTAATGTAGATTGTTTCTAGCACACAAAAGACTAATTTATACTGATAATTAGAGGTTTACATAAATTGTTTAAACTATTTATTATTGTTTTTAGCAATTTTCTTACAGAATGGAGTATGAAAGATGCGGTTTTTTAAAAAGATGTCCACTTTTTGTCAATTTTTTTGACTTGAGCAAAGCGATAGTTCATCAATGCTAATAATAGCGATTGTTTAAGCAATTGATTGTTATTGTTGATTGTTAATAATATTCTCCTTGCTCAATCGGTAGAATGTTGCGGTTTTTCCTAAAATTCTCAACTGTTTGTCTATTTTTCATTAGGCCTGACATATAATAGATTCTATTTAGCAAAAATAATTGTTTAAAAAAATTATCGCCGTTAATGACTATCTTCATCTATAGCACTGTCTGATAGTTGCGGTTTTTTCGAAAAGTTTTACCCTTCTGTCCCTTTTCACTTATTAGTGAAATAATAATGAATTAAAGTTAACAAAAAAGTTGTTTAAACAATTTAATAATGTTTATAGATATCTTTGTGGTTAACTAATCTTTGTGGTTTTTTAAACAAAATCTTTCAGATTGCTTTGCCACTTTAGTTAAAAGATTAAACTACTTTATTAAAAATTCTGTTCAGGGCATCAGTTCAGGTAAAAAATCATTTTTTTGTTGGTAAAATTAATTTTTTGGTTGAGAAATATTTTTTAAATTAAAAACTAATCTTTTTAGTGATAATTTGACTATTCAATTTTTTTTTAATTCACATGTTTTGATTGCAAATTAAACTACTTGATTGAACACTGAACCTCTCCCTTCAAAAACCGTATTTCTGGTTGAAGATTCATTTTTTTGGCTGAAAATTTATATATAAAAAAAGAACCATAAATTTAAAAGTGAGAAATTTGCGATATTTTGACCCTAAAGACCAAAATGTTACATTTTCGATAAATGAGTGATGCTTCAAGTATAAAAGATAAACTTAACAATTAAAAGGTGTTTCTAAACAAATAAAAGAAACAATTGTTAACTAAGTAGTTAAATTTTCAAACCAACGGATAAATTAAAGTGCGAATTCAATTACACTGAAAAAATATACCACAAAATAAATAAATTATTCAAATAAAGTCATTAAAAAGTTTGAAAAACACGTACCGTTACAGAATCTAATTATATGCGAAACCTTAAAAATAATTAACTGTGCATAAATACATAAATGAATTTCCAAAACAAAAGATAAATTTTTAACCAAGAAACTTTCAATCAAAAAGAATATTTTTTAAAGTACATCAAAAAAATACTAAAATTTTTCGTCAAATAAATTAATTTTAAATCGAGCAGACTAATTATTTTTGACTAACAACGGATTATCACAGAAGGATTTTTAGCTTCAGAAATGAATTTAAAAAAAGGTAAACATGAAATATTTCGTAACAACTTTGAGGTTCAACACGCAAATGTAAATGTTTCAACAATAAATTACTAGTTTCAGACAAAATAAATGTATTTTCAATTTAAAAATATAGATCTTTAATCAAAAATAGAATAGTTACATTTCAAGTTTACAAAAAAAGCTTTATGAAAAGAAATAAAACTGATTTTCAACCAAATTAATGAAGTTTAAACCAAAACAATTAATTATTTCCGTACAGAAATTCCAATTTGGATCTGATCGGGGCCAGATCGGGCAGAATTTTGCCCAAATCAGGCTATCTACATAGGGCCAGACTCGAAATCAAACGCGATGCCAGATCGGGGCCTAAGCGCTGCGACCAGAGATAACCATTCCTGGCCCCGATCGGGCCCATATTAATTTATTTATTTTATTCTTATTTAAAAGGGATTCTTAAATAAAATAATATTAAAATCGAATATATCACCTCCTTATCTACAATTTAAGAATATAAATATGAGATTATCTAACAGATCGCGATATGAAAAAATTGGAGTATGTCAGACACTTTTTTTCCAGCAAACGGAAAAAGTCAAACGACGCAACATAAAAGCCAGCATTTGTGTATGTTAAACCATTTAAGTATTTTGCAATATATTTTTGGTTTTAATTGCTAAGTTGAAGTTGCTTTTAATTTCTATATTGAACCCAATTGTGGAAAGTATCAAATCACCTAAAAATAGTGAAAATAAATATGTTTATGACGTCATTGTTGATCTAATTCATTTTCACATTTAACAAATGAAATATTACTTTTGCTACTTTTCTAATAAATAAGTAACCTCATTTCGAGGTTAGGTTTCATCTTAACATTCTTAATAAATTTACTTATTATAGTCTTCAACACGTATTTCACGAATATTTTGAAGTATACTATACCTACGCATTCGTCTTGTGCTCACTTTTGGCATTTTTTACGTTGAAACTTGGGCGATTTGGACTCAACCCACTTTAGTCCCCGAAATTAATGGAGCGCCATCTACTGGCAAGCTTGGCTGTTAAGTCGGGGTCCAGGCGGGGCCAAATTTAACAAACACAAAATTGTGTGCCCGATCTGGCCCAAATCGGAAATAAGGCAAACATTTGGCAATTTCTGCACGGGTTTTTATCCAAAAAGATGAAATTTCTACAAAATTCATAAACTTATAACTGACGAAAATAGATTTTCAACTAAGAATAAATAGTTATAATTTAAGTCGGAATGTTAATTTTTAACTGCAAAAACAAAGAAGTTTTTTAACAAATTATTTAAATTTTAACCAAAGAAATAGACTCCTTACCAAAAAAATAAGTTTGTAGATATAAAGTTAAATTCAAATTTAGCCAGATGAATTTGTAACAAAGAAAATAAATTTACTCATAAAAAATATGAAATTTCAAAGAATAATCTAAATAAAGAACTTTAGTTTTTAGCTGGAAAAATTAATTTTTTGTTGAAATAATGAATTATCAACAAAATTGTTGAATTTGTATCAAAATAAATTATTTTTTAACCTAAAAGATCAAGTTTCAACCAGGAAGATAAAATTTCCACCAAAAGAACACGATATTTTAACAACACATGTGGATTTCGAACAAAATAGTTAAATTTTCATGAAAAAATGTGGATTCTAAAGAAAGAAACTAAATAGTTAAATTTTTAGTAAAAAAAATGTTGACTCTAAAAAAAATATCTAAAAAGTATAATTATTAAACAGCAATATTAATTTTCTACAAAAATATGCATTTCTTAAAGAAATGGCTAAATTAAAAAAATTAATTTTTAACAAAATAAATAATTTTCAATAAAAAAAAATGCAGCCAATAGGAAAATTTTGAACCTACAATCGAATCGTTATATTGTCAGTCGCGTGAATGAATTTTTATCTATAAAAACAATTGTTCAGCAAATAATATCTGCTGCGGTTAAAGTGTCTGGTTGTCCGAAAGGCTTTTGAGATAAAGCATCAGCGTTGACGTTTGACTTATCTGATTTGAACACAAAGTTAATTTTTTTCTATTTCGATAAAAATGAAAAAAGTTATATGCATTTCAACATTTTAAAATAGTTAAAATAATATAATATAATAATATCTATTTTTCTGGTATATAGGGAAATTTGAATTTAAATTTTTACTAGCTATCAAACATATTCTATAACTATTCTAAAGGCATTCTGAATTTTAAAAAAAATTACAAAAATTAGATCTTCAAAATTATAAAATTAGATAAAAATACATTTTAAATAATCTCTTTCACTTTTTCCAGGGCAGCATGTGAGGGGTGATGGGGTGGATAATATTAGAATATTTGCAATTCCAGGGTTTTCTTTTATGCTTTGCAATAAACTGTTTGTTGTAATACAAAACAAAATTTTCACAAGTCATTGAAAGACCTAGTCCTTCCACCTATTCCTAATTATTGTATTTCCCCAAACTCCACTAGACATAAGTTTCATTTAATCGAAAATCAATTTAACTAATACCCATTTTCCATATTTTTTATTTACCCGAATTGTAATTTTATCTACTTTTCATTCCTCCAATTTGTCACTAACCAGAATTTTAATTAGTCCAAATTATTATGCGGCTAACATTTAGATCACCTGATTTCTCTTTGCCAGAACATTTATTTATCATACTTTGCATTTAGTCTAATTTCTATTTTTAATGCCACCTCACATAATCTTCATTTCTTCTAATTTGAATATAATCTAATTTTAATTTTTTCTAATTTTTTTTGCTATAATTTTCATTTGTCCTAATTTTCGTTTAACCTAATTTTCGTTGCTCCAAATAATCATTACCTTAGTTTTTATTTAGGCAAACTTCTATTTGTCATAATTACCATTTGTTCGAACTTTCACGTGGCCTAATTTATATTTCTTCTAATTATTATTTGCATAAGTTTTATTTCTCGTAATTTCCATTTAACCTAATATCGATCTATCCGAACTTTCAGGCGTCATAATCTGCAAGTAAGAGAAGTTCCATTTGTCCTACCAAACTTCTGTTCAGTTTTGCAGTCGTGGTTTCCCATCTAGATGTACTTAGTCTGGTTGGTATTTCAGGTGAAGATGGCGCTATGCAACACTTCCTGGGGCACGGTTTCCAAATCAGAGTACGCGCCAAATTCAAATAAGAAGCCTCTGCAAATACAGTATCCCTCACGAAAATTATTGTGTAAGGCCAAAGTTTTTCATATTTTGAATTCATTTCCCTTCAAGATACAAATATAAAACAGTAATTTATAGGTACATTTTAAGTTCGGGTAACTTCATAAAGAAAGGGCATTATTCAAAATGTTATATAAAATCAAGGTAAACATTCGCATTGTTAATTGTAACAATTTTTGAATAGAAACTTCAGGCGAACTTTAGAAATAATATTTCAGATAGAATTATAATTTAAAAAATAGTTATTCAGGTTTTCATACTTTGGCTGTTTCGTTACGCAAAAGTTGCAATTATTATTTAATCCTAGTGTTAAAGGACTTTGTTTATTCCTTCGACAATTCTGTAGAAATACCTTTCATAAGTTTGTATTACACAATTTTTTTTAAGAAACATATTTTTTATAAAATGGAACTTTTTTGTACGTATCAAATAAAACTTTGTGAATTCAAATGTACCAAACACATTTGTAAAGAATGTTCCAAGTTCTGTTTCAAAAATTGTTACATAAAAAAATGGGAATATTTTCCTCGATTTTACCATTCATTTTTAATAATGCTGCTTCTTTATGGAATTACCCAAACTTAAAATGTAATTATAAATTACTAATTTGACTTTGTTTACTTATCTGCAGAACAATTAAAACCCATTTTCTTCTCTTTCCAGGGATACATAGTATTGGGTACATGATAAAATTAAAATAAAAAATGTTTTTATGATACAGTTTGAACTTACCTTCTGGTATTTTTTTTCTATGCAGTTATGCGTCGAATTGTCACTAATATTTGCAAATAAGTGTTTGGGTGTCTTTAGCCTGGCGAATGTTTCGGTGTTTGGGGGACTTTTGTTTAAATTTATATATTGGTTCCAACTTTTAGTTTCTGAAAGGGAAATAAATTCTAAATATGAAGAAATTTCGCCCTACACAATGATTTTCATACCGTTTACTATATTTGCACAGATTGCTTATTTGAATTTAGCGCTTACTCTAATTTGGTGACCGTACCCCAGGAGGCGTTGCACAGCGCCATCTTCACGTGACGTACGGACCAGCCTAAATACGTCTAGATGGGAAACCACGACTTCAAAATTGAACGGAAGTTCAGTAGAGCACATGGAACTTCTGTTACTTTCAGAATGTGGCGCGTGAAAGTTTGGATAGATCAATATAAGGTTAAATGGAAAATAGTAAAAATAAAACTTACGGCAAATGATAATTCGGAGAAATAGAAATTAGGCCATGTGGAAGTTCGAGCAAATGATGAAAAGGACAAATAGAAATTTGCCTGAATAAAAATTAGGGAGAATAATTATTTGGAGCAACGAAAATGAGGTTAAACAAAAATTAGGATGAATGAAAAATATAACAAATTGTGATTCGAAAAATGAAACTTAGATTATATTGAAATTAGAAGAAGTGAAAATTATGTAAGGTGGCATTTATGATAAATGACATTCAGTTTCATTAAAGTTATTGTAGATAATAATTACGATAATTATCTATTTGTGCAAAAAAATAGGTTATGTAGTTATTCAAAAGAATTAAAATGATGTCATATAAAAATTTGCAGGAATAGAAATTAGACTAAATGGAAATTATGATAAATAAATGTTCTGGCGAGGAGAAATTAGGTGATCTCAAAATTAGGCCCTATAATAATTCTGACTAATTAAAATTCTGGTTAGTGACAAATTGGAGGAATGAAATGTGGATAAAATGAAAATTCGGGTATATAAAAAATATGGAAAATGGGTATTAGTTAAATTGGTTTTCGATTAAATGAAACTTATGTCTAGTGGATTTTGCCGAAGAACCATTAACAAATTTTTCTTAGTCAGGGGGTCTCAAAACGTCGAAATTTGATTGAATCCGCGAAAGTCATTTTGCCCATAAAATCAATACCTTCTCATTAGGATGAGAATGTAATAATTCACTATTTTTTGTGCGATCATAATTTGAAGTTTCTATTTCTTTTTATTCGAAACTCAAAAAGTTGTTTAGATAATCTTGTAAAAGTTTTTCAAAAGAAGCTGGCTAACGAACCCGACATTTTTTTTCATGCCCTTATAAAGTGTGCCAAAGGGAAATCCAATCGAATAATTTTTTCAAAGATTACTGTGTTTAAAGACTACAACGACGACAGGCAGAACCCGACGTAAAAACAATTTTTTCTGTCTCAGGGTGTCTCAAAACGTCGATACTTGGTGGAATCCGGAAAGTCATTTTTCACATAAACCAATACTTTCTCATTAGGATGAGCATGTAAAAACATAAAGTTATAAAATAGAAAATTATAAAATTTAAAAGTCAATATTAAATTATGAAAATTTACAAAAATTTACCCTCAAAATTAAATTATGGGAGTTATATTAGTGGTGAAAATATTTCCTCTAAATTTGCTCAATTTACCAGATACAGGTAAAAATTATTAGATCTTTTAAAAATGCATATTGTTGTTATTATTGTATAATTTTAATAACTTTTTCCTACAATTTAAGGGCATGTGATACTTAAAAAATTGTCGATTTTACCAGTTTTAGGTTCCCCCGGCTTTTTTTCTAAATTAATAAATATTTCGTCTTAAAAATTTGGGAAATGATAGCGAACATGCTAACAGACGTCGCCACACACTTTTTTTGTAGGTTAATTTAAAAAATTTTAATTCAGCAAAATGTGATTAATTTGCAAAGCGCTTAGGAAATAGTATTAATTTTTTCAGTGTTAGATTCCCCCGGTTTTTTTTCCTAGGATAAGAAGTATTTTGCCTTCAAAATTTAGGAAATGATAGCGAACACCCTAACGGACGTCCATGCACACTTTTTTTTGTGTTCTTTTATCAACATTTTTTTGATATTGTTAACAACGTGCGTGCATATTTTGAGGTTATGTGTGTTACAATTCACCCGAGCGTAGCTTCCAAACTACACAAAATTTTTGGCCGGAAACTTTGAACTTACTAATAAACATAGTAACTAATCTCCCGGAACACCTTGTTTGCAGCCAATCAAAAAAGTTTATTTCATCAATAATTTTCAAATTATCGGAAAGGCAGAGATGAAAAACGACGTAACCTCAAAATAGTGCATATGCATACAATTTTTATTTAGTACAATAAATTTTTTTTGTTATTATCCCTTAAAAAAGAATCTGGGGACGTCCTTTATGATATTTTATAGCATCTCTGAATTCAGTTTTCAAACATTTTGATTGTTGTGGAGAAAAGCCGGGGAAACTCTAAGTATCATATGCCCTTAAGTCCAAATGCTAAACATTTTGCAGTATTTCTGTAATTTGTCATATTAATCTTATATTTTCTTAAAAACTGTCAGTCATAGGGTATAAACATATCTAGCATTAAATATGTGTTATTGAATGATCTATAACTTTTATTCAAAAGTTTTTGCAAATTTTTAATATGGACTGAAATGAACGGAAAAACATTAAATTTTTTGTTTTTTGTGGTTTTGACCTTGCAAATAACATTTTTGGGTATTTTCGCGGTTATATTTGTGATCAGTTTGTCCAAATACGTATGTATAGGAAGTTTCGAATTAATCGGAGGTAAAATCATTTCGGAAGTTTATCTTCGTCTTCATTGCGGATATAAGAAATCTCACTAACAATTCTGGGCTTTTGAACTCGCAATGAACATTTTGCTTTTGGCATTTTGAGTTCGATGTTAATGAGACAATATTCACGCCGACAAGAGAAAACTTGACAGATTCTTGTCTAACCTAACCCGATCCTACTTGGTTCCTGTAATGCTCATATTTCGCCTAGATTTTCTATCGACAATTCACTGCTCTCTGATTGGACATCTGAACGGGATCGCTATTGCCCTTGATTCTTTGAAACGAAAACCATTTAAAGGAACTTATTTGAAATAAAATTAATAAATTTAACAGTTGATGATTCACAATTTATTAAAGATGCATTTCCACCATCACTGTCTCAGAAGTCACAAGTCACAATTGTTTATAATTGTTTATATTGCGGCGTCCCGTTTCGCGTTTAACAATTGATCTTATTTACAGTGGCTTATTATTAAACAACAATTCAAATGAATGAACTAAATTCAAACACAATACAAAGTTCCTAAGTCCAAAAAAACTCAATTATACACTATCAAGTGTCGCAGATTTAGTATTAAATTTGCGGTTTCGGAGATGCAAAATTTGGCGTTTTTCTGTTGTGCGAGCGTTCTTATAAGCTCTGTTTTGGGCGGAGAAATCTCCCGCTTCTCCTTTTCAGCCAGTTAAATCTCTGACGTCATTGAATTTAACAGTCAGTTTGCAAATAAGAAATTAGGTCGCAAAAAAAACCCCCTGCAAAAAATTGAAAATTTTCAGTAATTAATTAACGGGATATTTTTGGGCTCTTATTCGGCTCCCAGAAAATACTCACTTCCATTTTGGGCTTCAACCTGTACAGTAAAAAATTAACCCCTTTGTAACACGCAGATATGAAATTGTCAAAAAATAAATTTTATTAAATTTTATAGCTTGAACAGAGTCTCTGATTTTTGGGCTCCTTGAAAATTTCCACTACGAATTTTATGCTTCAACCCTTAACATCAAAAATCAACCCACTTAGATACAATTTTGTCAAAAAGTAAATTTTTCTAGCATTTTTAAAAGAAAATAGAGCCACTGATTTTGAGGTTTCTCAAAAATACCCGCCAAGATTTTTGGGATTCAACCCTTAACGTCAAAAATGAACCCCTCTCTGCCACGTAGCTACAACTTTTTCAAAATAACTATTTTCAGAATTTTACGATGGAAATAGAGTCTCTGATTTTTGGTCTCCTTAAAAATACCTTCTATGATTTTTGGGCTTCAACCTTTAACGTCACAAATCAACTCCTCTCTACCACGAAGATACAACTTTGTAAAAAAATAAATTTTTGTAGAATTTTTCAATGGGAATAAAGTCTCTGATTTGTGGGCTCTTCAAAAATACCCGCTACGATTTTTAAGCTTTTACCCTTAACGTCAAAAATCAACCCCTATCTACCACGTAGATACCAATTTGTCAAAAAATAAATTTTTGTAGAATTTTTAATAAAAATAAAGTGTCTGATTTTTGGGCTCCTTGAAAATACCCGCTAGAATTTTGGAGCTTAAACCCTTAACATCAAAAATCATCCCCTCTCTACCACGTAGATACAACTTTGTAAAAAAAAAATTTTGTAGAATTTTTCAATGGAAATAAAATCTATGATTTTTGGGCTCCATCTCTTGAAGAGTCGAAAATCGTAAAAATTTTAAAGTGGACGCTCGGCCGGTCAAGGGTCTGTTCAAGTATTGCTTAATACACCTGGGTCTCTAACCGAGAAACCGAAAAATGACCGGAAACTCTACGGGACAGGGAAAATCCGGGAAATAGCAGTAAATTTATTGTTTGGCGAAAATTTTAGAAATATTGGGAAAAGAAATTTCCAAATTTGATTCAACAGTTTTCTGAATAATAAATCTAATTTTTATATTTTTCAGCTATATCATCCACTTTTTATAATGTTTACATATTTTGCTTACAAACATTCCATTTTGGATTTTAATTTTAGAGCGTGCATTTTTCATTGTCAAAGAATTTTGAAATTTAGCTTTGGATACGTGAAAAATGAAAATTATCAGCGTTTGAAATCGACAATTTCAGATTAAAAACCCTTTTAGTTGACAAAATGTGAGTATAAATGATAAAGACTTTAAGATTAGATTATAAAATAAGGATTAACAAGTAGATAATAATTAATGAGTACAAATGATAAAGACTTTAAGATTAGATTATAAAATAAGGATTAACAAGTAGATAATAATTAATGAGTACAAATGATAAAGACTTTAAGATTAAATTATAAAATAAGGATTAACAAGTAGATAATAATTAATATTACAAGACGATTTCGAATAAAAAATCAGAGATCTTATTAAAGCTGCAAAATTCTCAAAATGCTTACTTTTTGACAAAGTCGTATCTACATGGTAGAAAGAGATTGATTTTTGTCGTTGAGGATTAGAGCCCAAGAATCGTAGTCGGTATTTTCCAGGAGCCCAAAAACCATCAACTCTATTCCTGTTGTAAAATTTTCAAAAAGATTTTTTTTGGACAAAGACGTATCAATGAGGTAGGGAGGGGTTGTTTTTTTGACGTTAAGGGTTGGAGCCTAATATTCGTAGTCGGTATCTTCCAGGAGCCCAAAAGTCATAGACTCTATTTCCACTGTAAAATGCGAAAAAAATTATATTTTGACAAATTTGTATCTACGTGGCAGAGAGAGGTTGATTTTTGACGTTACGGGTTGAAGCCCAAAAATCGTTGCATGTATTTTCGATTAGCCCAAAAATCAGAGACTCTATTTCCATTGAAAAATTCTAGAAAAATTTATTTTTAGAAAAATTTGTATCTACGTGGCAGAGAGGGGTTCATTTTTGACGTTAAGGGTTGAAGCCCAAAAATCGCAGCGTGTATTTTCCAGGGGCCCAAAAATCAGAGACTCTTTATCCATTAAAAAATTCTACAAAAATTCATTTTTGACAAAGTTGTATATATTTGATAGAGAGGGGTTGATTTTTCACGTTACGGGTTAAAGCCCAAAAATCGTAGCATGTATTTTCAATTAGCCCAAAAATCAGAGACTCTATTTCCATTGAAAAATTCTAGAAAAATTGATTTTTTGACGAAGTAGTATCTACGTGGCGGAGAGGGGTTGATTTTTGACGTTAAGGGTTGAAGCCCAAATATCGAAGTGGGTATTTTCAAGGAGCCCAAAAATCAGAGACTCTAATCAAGCTATAAAATGCAATAAAAGTTATTTTTTGACAATTTCATATCTGCGTGTTACAAAGGGGTTAATTTTTTACTGTAAGGGTTGGAGCCCAAAAATAGAAGTGGGTATTTTCTGGGAGCCCAAAGAAAGCTTAAAAATACCCCGTTAATAAATTAATAAAAATTTTTAATTTTTTGAAGGGGTTTGATTTTGGAAGTTAAGGGTTGGTTTAAGGAATTTTTTTTTACGGATTTCATGAGCCCAAAAAAAGCCCAAAATTCTGGTGTAATTGAATTCTCATTATTTACTGATTTAAAGAAGTGGATGGTTAATGTAAGCTGGCACCTCCACAAGAAAATTAATTTTTCGATAAAAGTAAAGAAGCCCAAAAATTTTAATTGCAGTCCAAAAATAGCCCGAAATTCCGAGCTATGAAAAATTCAAAAGTTCGATTGTTTAGGTGCTAGCTTAATGTACCTTTTATTTTGAACCAAATAGTTTAATTTTATACGAAAGTGTTGAATTTTGAACCAAAAAGGATCAATTTTGGACCAAGAACATTAATTTTCTTTAAAAAAGATTAAATCTTAACAAAATAGTTCAATTTTAAACTAGAAAAGATCAATATATTTAGTATTTTTTCGACGTTTATAAATGAATTTCAAAATATTTAAAATAGTGCAAAATATTTCTAATTAAGTAAAGAGATTTTAAATAAATTTAAAGAATTTTTAATGAATTTCAGTAGAATTCAAATAAGTTTCAAGACTTTCAAGTGATATTAAAATATAAATAATATTCTTGAATTCCTTAAAGTTTGTTAAATCTTTCAAAATCTTCGGCAATTTTTCGAAATGCTATCAAATCTATTAAATTTCTTAAAGTATATATTGATTTCTCTAAAATGTTTCAAAAGATAGAAAAGTATTTTTGAATTTATTTTAAATCTTGTTTAATCACACATTTTTTTAACTCGTTTTGAAATAAATTCATATCCTTATTCTAAAATACATACATGTTGCACCATTTTAATCTATCTCGGAAAGTACCAAATAAACACGTCAGTTACAAAACAATGTTTCATACAAAGGAGACAAAGGGGGACATGCATTGGTACCAATGACCTTGACAACAATTTCGAAGGTTCCCTCACGGCAATAGGATTTAGCGGGATATACCATTTGATCCCATTCATCTCCCAGGTTGTCCCAAGGATATCCCAGGGATAACGCGTAGGATATCCCACAAGGTGGAAATTTGGATATCCCATGGATAACCCCAGGATATCCCTGAAAAGTTTCTCGGATATTTAAATGTCCCAAGTAGGATATATAAAATCAATTTATATCCTACTCGGGACATTTGAATATCCAGAAAACGTCCCAGGGATATTTTGGATGCCCTGGGGTTATTTCTGTGATATCCAAATTTCCTCTTTGCGGGATATCCGGTGTGTTATCCCTGGGATATCCTTGGTACAACCTGAGAGATAAATGGGATCAAATGGGATATCCCGGTATATCCTATTGCTGTGAGGGTTATTTAAAGGTCAGAATAATTTTTTTCTTATGGAAACCCCTAATCTTGACCCCGAATTTGAAAAGAGCGAAAAATTTTACCTATAAGATGTTATATTGGTTAAGGTTGTTTCAAGGTCAGATGAAGGTCAAATAGGCGAAAACGACAAAGCGAGCAACATCTCAGAGTATACGTCAGATACCGAAAAAAAATTCCGATTAAAGTTATAGGAGACAATAGGGAGCATGTATTGGTAGCAAAGACTTTGACCTAGAAGGCGATTTTCAAGTTCGCTTGAAGGTCAAAGTTACTTTTTTGTAATGGAAACCCCTGGTTTTGAACACGAATTTAGAAAGGACGGAAAATTTTACGTACGAAATGTTGGATTCGTCAAGGGCGTGTCATGGGAAGGAAGAACGACGTGGACGTAATAGGATTATGTTACTTTTCCCGTGCTGGTTTACAGTGAGTCCCCTTGCCTCTCAAACTTAATCTCACAACGATCCATTGAGTGTGTGTGACCACCGTTAACTTCAATGCAAAAATCGAGTTTCTCCAGGAAATGTGTTATAGTAGAAAACAAAACAATACGTGGAATGGCTGCACAAGCTGTTTGTATGCATTCCATCATATCTTCTCATGTTGTTGGCGGCTGCTAAAAAACAACGTTTTTTAAATAACCCACAAGATAAAAATCCGGAAAAGTTATGCCTGGTGAGCAAGTGGGCCATGAAATTTTTGAATCTATAGAATTGAAGTCATTTAAGCATATTTGATTTTCAAGTGTCCCTGGCACGGCCTTGGCGAATGCAATACAGACGTCGATCGCCAATATGGTACTCTATCCGATTTCTCAAACCTCGTAAGTCAAGCAAATTTCCTAGACTTGAAAGTTCTTCTAGACTTTGTTCCAAATCATAGTTCTGATCAACATCCATGGTTCAAGAATAGTATTAAAAAGATTAAACCTTACGATGAATTCTACATCTGGAAAAATGGTACAACAGTAGATGGAGTCAGGCAACCTCCCAACAACTGGTTAAGTGTTTTTAAAGGATCAGCATGGACATGGAATGAAGAAATAGGTCAGTATTACTATCATCAGTTTGCACCTGGTCAACCAGATTTGAACTTCCGTAATAAAGATTTAGTGCAAGCCTTGAAGGACGCCCTGACATTCTGGATGGATAGAGGAGTGGACGGATTTCGTGTCGATGTAATTCTCGATTTGTTCGAGGATGAACAATTACACGATGAACCAAAAAGCAACACTTCTAATGTTCCAGAAGATGAATACCTCTATCTAAATCATATCTATACCAAAGATCAAGAAGAGATCTATGGTGTCGCTCAAGGCTGGAGAGCCCTTTTGGATGATCATGCAAAAAAACATAATGAAGATACTAAATTATTAATAGTCGAAACATCCGGGACCCCATCTACCATACAAAAGTACTTTGAAGTAGGATCAAATGCTTTCAACTTTCTGTTACTTAACTATCTGGGTGCATCATCAACAGCTATTGATTTCAAAAAGTTTATTGATAATTTACCTAATAATGTTCTAGAAGCTAACGTGTCTATTTGGGTCACAGATAATCATGAGAATCATCGCTCGGGTTCGAGATTTGGTATTACGAAATCAGATATGTTGGCTATGTTGGCTATGACTCTTCCCGGCATCACGGTAGTCTTGATAGAGATATGACTTGGGAGGAAACTGTGGATGTAGCTGGCTGTAATTTGGGCCCAGACAACTACTATCTTGTATCAAGTGATCCTGAGAGGACTCCTATCCAGTGGGATGATACTACAAGTGCTACAAGTGCAAGTTTTTAAATCGATAATAAGGATGAAAAGAAAGCTCTCTGTACTGAAGAAAGGATCAGTCAAAGTTTCGCGTATCACGAAGGATATTCTGGGAGTGGTGCGAAGACTGGACGGGTCTCCGCCCTTAGCGCTGCTAATTAATATGGGAGTGGATTATGAGGTTGTAGATGCCAACACGTGATTGAACATTCCTAAGGAACTTGTTGTTTATACTGCGAGTGTTGATTCAAACATTGAAAAATGAAGTAAAGTTGATACTTATGCATTAAAGCTTCCTGGTTCTGCATCTATTCTCTTGGCATCCGAAACGCAGGTTTCTGGTTTGCTCAGTAATATGTGATCCTATTCAGTTGTTGGATGTTTATCGTAAATTGTACTTATATTTTCAGCTGTTTCTGAACTTGTGATATTTTAGTGATTAGTATGATGAAATTCTGTTTCTTCTTCAAATTGACATTTTTGTGTACAAGTGGTGCTCTTTCGTAAAGATAAGGTTAAACAATAATCATTAGAAACATGACAAAACTACAATTCAACTAGGCTAATTCTTCAATTACTTCTAAAGAAGACATAGCCAAGACATGCGACGTTGCCGCCAGCAAGACTTTATTTTTCGTCTTGAAATAGAACATAAAATATGAAAAACAAATGACTTCTAAGGCCTCCGATGGTCTAATTAGCTAACTAATCAGCTTTAACTGTTACAAAATGCTTAAAGTATTTATCTCCATATAGTATTTATTACATTCTTATCAGAGGAGGCATTATATTTGTGTAAACTTGCATTCCTCCCTCCCAGGTTTTGTCAAATATCCACGTTTTCAGGTCCCTTGAATCCAAAAATCAGGTTTTTAAGAATGTGCCTGTCTGTTTGTCTGTCTATGTGTCTGTAGATTTTTAGTTTGTTAGCACGATAAATTTTGAAAGAATTGATAGATTGGATTGGCATTTGGTTATAATCTTTTAGTGTTTTAAATCGAAGGTCAAGATCGTTAGCTAGCCATTTTAGATAATAATTCAAAAAGTGAGCGCGTTTGGAAATGTTTGAGACGAATTTTTCCAAAATAAAAAAATTCCCTGTAAATTACTTGGAGGGCACATTCTCATCGCACGCGGCTCGCGTCGCTCGCACGTTTAAGCGAGCCTAGGGCGCGCATCTGTTGGTTCTCGCTCTTAGCGCTCGATAATATATTCATCTCGCGATTCGCGCTCGGTTTTTATATTTCTCTCAGAATTGTGTGCAGACCTTTTATGGTAAAATTAAAGATGAACAGATCGACAACTATAAGTTAATGATTGTGAATTCTCTTTTGTTAAAGCTCCTTCGGCTCTAAAGAACACATTCTCATCACGTATCTCATGCATTGTACTCGATTTTTTCTAAAATGTAAACTTTTCTACACTCTATTGAACACTATTTCATCAAATGTATATTTATTTATTTCTGCACCTGGACTGGTACTGCTTATTTAGATATTTCAAAATAATAAACAAATTTTACTTTATGATTAATTTAGTATTTGCGCCTTATTTTGCACTAATTTTTATCCTCATCTACCATGAAAAATGTATACTTCTATTAAATTTATATTATTCTAATCTATAATATGTATTTGTTATGGAAACATACGTATTTTAATTAGGTTGTTTTAAAAATTTGTTTAGTGCGCATCATAAAAAAATCCATTTTGCTATTAAACTTTTTAATGCAGTTTATGCTGTGTTTCTGTAAATTTAATCTGTTTATTTTGAATTTTTTTAAAAAATATTTACACCAAAAATACGAATGCTAGCGTAGAGTGGCTCGAAACAAAATTTGAGATATGATTTAGGAGAAACATTTTATTGGTTAAAATGATATTACAGCTTGTGTCGTTCATCAAAAAATTTTTTTTCATTTTGAATGTATTCTTATATAAAAAGTTGATTACAAATTTTTAGATCTTTTTGAAATACACACTTTTTTTCATTAAGGTGTTTTTGTACCTTACATCATTTTTCCAAAGATTTGATGTTTTTATTGTCAATGTTATTTTTAACGACTAAAACAAAAACTACGCATTCTGTCAAAAAATGTTTAATAACAAATGTATGAATCTTTTTTGGATGAACAATCCCATCAACAATTGAATAATAAAAAATTTCCAGATCTTTTTTAGGTGTAAATTTTTATATAATTATCTTTTATCGTTCTTGCAGAGTTTGACCGATAAATGGAAATTCTAATTGTGTTTTGTGCCATAAAAATTTGATGTTTCAATTTTCCGAAAAATGTTGAAAAGTTGCTACAATAATTTTGTAGGCCCTTCAAAAAATAACAGATTTCTTATCTTAACTTTTTGTCATATCGTGCGTTATTTTGCTGAAAATTTTCATTTTCGTTTTTTTTTTTTTAAATTTTGCAAGCGGTATAACTCTTGTAATTTTTTTTTATTGAAAAAGTTCATAAGGAGAAAATTTTCATATTTTCAAGTACTACGAATAACCATACAGTGAATTTTTTAATCTTGAAATAACTGGTCTTAACAATTTTTTAAATGCGCTCACTTTTTGAATTTTTATCAAACATAACTGGCTATTGAATTTTACCTTCCTTTTTTGACACTAAAAGAATGTGCCAAAGGCTAATCTAATAGATCAATTTGGTCAAAAGTAATCGTGATTACCGACATATATACATACATACATACATACATACATACATACATACATGCATACATACATACATACATACATATATGCATACATACATAAAACATACATACATACATACATACATACATACATAATCTGAAATGTTTTGGAACTTTCTGACTCAATCTGGAATAGTCCTGAATTATCTGAATAATTCTGAACTGCTATGCAATTTTGTAGAATAGAATATTCTTCAATGTTCTTGAAGAGTCTGGAATCAGTTATTATACATTCTAAGAATAATTCAGAATTTTGTAAAATATATTTGAAATATGACTCTATAGTTTCTCATTTTAAAATAATTTTATCCTTAACATAGAATGCCTACGAAACTGTTGGTAGACGAGATCTTGAAAACAAAAAAATTTGTCATAAAATCTAATCATTTTTCTAAACGCATTTTTCTAATTTCAGTTTTTATTTTTATTCTAAACATTTTTATTATTTATGCACACTAATTAAAATATTAATTAAACATCGATACTAAAAAAACGAATATTTTATGATAGGAAATAAAGCATGATTAGGAACTTATTGATTTTCAAAGATAAAATCATATTAGCTCAAATAAAAAATATTAGCAAAGCGAGAAAATATTTTTTTGAATAACGGTTTATTCACATATCACCTAATATTAAATTTCTTTTTTGTCGATCTACAGCTTTCTTGAACAAATTGGTTAAACGATGATAATATTAAAATCATGTTTATAGATATCTGTTAAAAGTCTATAAAGTCCAGATTAAAACTTCAAATTATCTCACAAAATCTTTTAGGCTTCTTTCACAATTTCTAATTCAAAAATAATACAATAATTCCGAAACTTGAGATTGTGATGCAAGCATAACAGATGCATATCCAGGAAGTTTCATAGCCGATGTATCAACTTGTGTACCAGCATCGATATTGGAATCAACACTTGATACGTAGACAATTAACTCTCTTGGAATATTCAAATTGGTTTCAGCATCAATAACAGCATCCCTTTCCGAAAAATTAATAAGAAGTGACACTGGAGAAGAACCTTCCAATCTCCTTACAACTCCAAGCACATGTTCTGAAATCAAAATAACTTCCTCTGTTCCATTTCTAAGAACAGGATGTTTCTTCTTTAAAGTTGACAAAGCTTTAAACACTTGATAGTGTGAAATCTTAGCTTCCTTCTGAGCAGCCAAATTTACAGTAATATAGTTTTCATGAACCGGTAACCATGTAGTCTTATTCGTGGAAAACCCTGCGCTCGTTGTATTGTCCCACTGGAAAGGTATCCTTTCCGGATCTCTAGATTTTATGTGGTATCTTTCAGGACCAGCATTACACCCAGCTATATCTACAGTTTCTTCCCATGTAAAATTCCGATTAGTCATTCCAATTTCGTCACCATTATACACAACGGCAATTCCGGGAAGAATCATAGCAAGCATTGTTATCATATCTGCTCTCCTGACCCCATATCTAGAAGCAACACGAGGTTGATCATGGTTTCCAACAACCCAATTAGACACATTGTGTTTGGGTAAATTGTTAAGCCATTCATCAATCGTTCTTTTGAAATCCGATGCTGAGGATGTTTTGTTTAATGGGGTAATGAACATAAAATTGAAGGCATTTGCACCTGCATCATAGTATTTAATTGTCAAAGACAATGTAGTATAAGCCTCACTTAACAACAGTTTAGAATCTATCTTGTACTTTTTCGAATAATTATCCATAAACTTTCTCCAATTTGCGATTAATCCATAGGTCTCATTTTGATCTCTTGAATATGTATGAATTAGGGAATCATAGTCATCTTTCGGTATCCCAGAGATGTTGGAGTTTGGATCATCTCTAAAAAGCTTATCTTCAAACGCAAAATTAATTGCATCAATTCGAAATCCATCCACTCCTCTGTCCAACCAAAATTTTAAAGCATCTTTCATAGCTAAGTTCAAGAACGGATTGCGATAATTTAAGTCAGGTTGATCAACCAAAAATTGGTGGAGAAAGTACTGACCACGTTCTTCATTCCACTCCCATGCTGACCCTGTGAAAGCACTTAGCCAATTGTTGGGTGGTTCTCTAACCCCGTTTACTATTTTGGCATCTCGCCAAATATAGAAACTATCATAAGGTTTGACTTTCTTAACACTCTGCTTAAACCAAGGATGCTGTAGAGAAGAATGATTAGGAACAAAATCCAAGATGACTCTCAAACCTAGATACTTAGCTTTAGTGATGAATTTTGTAAAGTCCGCTAAAGTGCCATATTCGGGATTTACATCTGTGAAATTTGTAACGTCGTAGCCAAAGTCTGCCTGGGGACTTATATAAATAGGTGAAAGCCACACAACATCGGCTCCAATATCCTTTATATGTTCCAATTTAGTTGTGATTCCAATAAGGTCCCCTATACCATCTCCATCACTGTCCTTAAAACTCCGAGGGTAAACTTGGTACAAAATTACATCCCTCCACCAATTATCGCTGATGCCATGGACATATGTCACTGCCAAAACTGCGAATAACAGTGTTAACTTTGACATTACTGCGAGAACTACTGTTGAAGAGCCATAATACTCTAAGTTTTATTGATCCTTCAGAAAATATGGAACATGGTTATTATTTCTTAACGCACCTTATCCCGACAAATTGAGATAAGCGTGGACACTATTTGCCAAACAGAGAGTTAGCTGCAGTTATATGAAAAACAAATACAGCTGCGATAAGAAGTTCTTATGCACTTTGTGGACGGTTTTTACTGTTTTGTTGTTGTCATAGCGTATAAGTTATCTTGATTATTTGAGAAAAATATTGTATCGTCTGTATTCATAGAGAAATTTTCTTGACTTAATATATCTTCTTCTTCCGTGCCGTAAAAAGAAAAATTAAATGTAAGATTAAAATCAGTAATTTCTTTTGTTAAATAAAGCATGGGATGAGCAGAAAAGAAATCAACAGTTCCACTTGAATCTGTACCTTTCCTTTACCAGTTGGTAATATTATTACCATCCGGACCTTTAATTAATTCTATAACTAAAAAACAGACTTAATTATTTTTCTCTATTTGTTAGGTAAATTAAATTTTTGGATTAACTTCTTGAAAGCCAAGACCTCCAAATCTTTCACAACTATTTCCGCTAAAGTAGGAGAAATGACTCAACCTATGGGAGTACCAAACTTTTGATAATGGAAAGATCTTTTAAATTTAAAACAGGTTGATTTTATAATAAAAACTATCCCTTTGATAAAATCTTCATGACATAATTCAGCACGTGTTTTAATATTGCCCGATCTATTTAAAATGGCCTTTTCAACTAATTTAAAGAGTATACTCGGCAACATTGCAACATCATCAAAAGAAATCATTACACAGTCATCCAGAACTGTTTTTTGAATAATAATTTTTTCGAATTCCCGGCTATATTCAGTTTTGTATTTTGAAGTTGTGATAGAGTATTTGAGAATCAAGTTAAGTTCTGTTAAAAAAATTTAGTCGAAGTATTGATGGTTGAAATAATTATTCTCAAAGGATAGCCATCTTTATGAATCTTTTGCAAACCATAACAAAGCTTATTGACAAGTATAAAACCTTCTTATTGAAATCTTTTTATTCTAATATCGGAATGTTGTGTTACAATTGATTCGACATCTTTAACTATGTGCCCATCATTGGCTTCGATGTACGTCTTATTACACGGTCACGAAAACCTTGAACTAATCTGAGAATATCTGTAACTGAATCAGGAATTTGAATATGTCAAGCTTACATACCAAGGATCATTATATCCTTCAAAAATCTTGTTTACATTTAAATTTGGCTTTGGAACATTATTTTGCTTATCTATTAAAATAGAAAGTTTGTTCTAATGTTTTTTATCATTGTTTAAATATGCTTAAAAATGATTAAAATTGTTAAAGGTATGTTTAAATTGTCTTTTGAAAAAATGACTATGAAAGACAAAATGCCAAAATTGTTTATCCAAGAAAAATATTTTGTTAAGAAAAATATAATTTTTTCTACATGAAAGTACAAACTATTTTTGAGGGATACAGTCCTTTAATTTTTTAATGATATCACACAATAATTCAATCTTTCTGAAGGCCTCAGTAAAATATGTAACTTTTATCTGATTAAAAAACGCAATTTTATAAAGGAGAGCAGGGGGGGGGGGTGAAATTATCTCTAATCCAAATCAGACAAATTATAGTTTAAGTAAATTAAATTGAATAAAAATCAAATTCAAAATCATATTTAACATTCAGTGAACAAGTAAATTTAAAGAATTCCTGAAAATAAAACCAAGAATCCAATGACAAAATTTGGACACTTACCATAAAATTCTTCAGGTGTAATTTAGAAAAAAAGTTCCCTTACAAAAAATGTTTTTCCTTTATGAAAACATCTTTGAAAAAAATAAAAAAGAAAGGAAAATGAGAAGGCAAATGAAAAAGCAACCAACCAAATCTCCTTCCTTCTATTTTTCGATTCTTTTTGTCTTTTTATTTCTATATAAAAAATAAATAAATAAAAATAAATATAAATATAAATAAATAAAAAGACAAAAAGAATCGAAAAAGAGAAGTAAGGAGATTTGGTAGGTTGCTTTTTCGTTTTTTCCCTCTTTTTTTATATTTGTCCAAATATTTTTTCTAAAGCATTTTTTAAGGGAATCTTTTTGTAAATTAAAATAGAAGCATTTTACGATGGTTGTACAAATTTAGTCGTTGGATTCTTGATTTTATTTTCTAGAATTCTATACATTAACTTGATCATTGGACGTTAAATAGGATTTGCAATTTGATTTAATTGGAATTTAAATTTCCTAAATTTTAAACTATTTAAACGAATGTCTCTAATTACTGCCAAAAATGTATCCAATTATAATTAGATGAGAACCAGGATGTTTTCTTGAAATTTCTATTAATTCAGAATGTTCCACTTTCATTTCTGAAAAATATAGGTTTTTTCTTAAAGAAGTAATTGGATTCAATCTACCTTTCGACTTTTTTTTTGAGAGCACTCTTTTTTATTCTTTATCATTCGATATTATTCTTCGTTTTTTTCTTGAAACGTTAATGATCTAGCCATGCCCAAAGATGAAAAAATTAATGCTTTATGATAACACATACCAACAATTTTTAAGTATTATAAATATTACAAAATCCTGGAAGATAGCACTACGAAATGTTACCGGACATATCTAGTTAAAATTTTAAATCAATCGGTTTTATCAGTAATTTGTCGCCAGAATGAGTAAGAAATAATGTATATTGTATCAGTTTATTCTTTATTATCGGAAGAATGACTGGTGTTTCTGTTATTGATATTTTAGTGATATATCTAAAAAATAAAAGTGTTTGTAATTTATTTTTAAAATAATCATACTCGGCCTTCAATTCAAAATCAACATAAAATATTTTTCATTTATAATATTCTTGGAAAATTTACAATTTTTTATTATAGTCTGTCATTATTATGATTGGAAAGCGTTTAAAAAATCGTACTTCCCAATGTTTGTAACTGAATATACTCAAATTGAAATTTTGTTAATTAAAATTTATATAAAACGGTTAAACGTTGGAATTTTCAAAATTGAATTTTTATCAAAAGTTATAATTTCCAATAATCTCTGAAATTTTTGGAAAATGTTAAAAGATATTATGAAGTCGAAAAATATGCTTTGAAAATGTATTAGATTCTTTCAAAATTTCTTTCTAGCAATCAACAATGTCTAACAATTGTCTTAAACCTCACTATACCATCTCTAATATTTTTATTTAAAAAAATTTACTTACAAATCAGATACACAATACAGAGACCAGTAGCATTTTTAACTTAGAGTGTATCTGTAAAATTCTTTAACAATCAGCACCACAGACGTAGACGCTGGTAACCTCAAACGCTTGGTATCGACGAAAGTACCAACATCAATGTTTGATTCAACGTTTGAAGTGTACGCAGTCATTTCTCTAGGAATTTTCAGCAAACTGTCCAATTCCTCTGCCAAGTTCAGAATCTTATCATTCTTATGAACTGGTAACCATGTAACTTGGCTTGTAGAAAATCCAGCACTGGTAGTATTGTCCCACTGAAAAGGTGTCCTCTCAGGATCCCTTGACTTTAGAAAGTACCTTTCTGGACCAGCATTACAACCAGAAATATCAATTGTTTCTTCCCAGGTATGATGTTTATTGACCATCCCAATTTCGTCACCATTGTACACAACACTGATCCCAGGAAGAACCATAGGCAACATAATGACCATATCTGATTTTTTGGATCCATACCTTGAGGCGACTCGATGTTGATCATGGTTACCTGTAACCCAATTGGATACCTTACCGTTCGGCAAATTTTCCATCCAGTTATCAATTTTTCTTTTGAAATCCACTGCTCATGATGCTTCATTTAGTGAAGAAATGAACATAAAGTTGAAAGGATTTGAACCCGGTTCAAAATAATGTAAGGTGAGTTTTCCATCAACGTAAACTTCCGTTACTATAAGCTTAGCGTCAGTTTGATGGATATTTAAATAATCATCCAACAATTTTCTCCACGATTTGAGTACCTGATAAGTCTCGTTCTGGTCCGTAGTGTAAATGTGATCAAGAGAGTCGTAATTGTCATCTGGTACATTATTGTCATTTCTTGGTTCATCCAGCAACCTTTCATCTTCGAACATGTGGTTTATAGCATCAATTCGTTATCCGTCTACTCCTTTATCCATCCAGAATGTCAAAACATCAGGCATGGCTTTGCACACATTCTTGTTGCGATGATTTAAGTCTGGTTGTCCAATGGCAAACTGATGAAAGTAGTATTGACCACGTTCGTCATTCCATTCCCACGCTGACCCAGAGAATGCACTCAGCCAATTGTTAGCTGGTTGCCTGACGCCATTCACTATCTTAGCATCTTGCCAAATATAGAAATCCTTATAAGGCTCTATCCTCTGTATACTCTTCTTAAACCATGGATGTTGATCCGAGCTATGGTTCGGTACGAAGTCGAGAATTACTTTCAAACCCAGCGACTTAGCTTTTAAAACAAGCTTGTCAAAATCCAGGAGGAGCGTTTGCACCAATTTCTTGTACATGTTGTAGTTTGCTGGTGATTCCTTTTAGATCTCCAATACCGTCACCATTACTGTCCTTGAAACTTCGAGGGTAAATTTGGTAGATAATCGCATCTTTCTACCAATCATCGCTCACTGCTTGGACGTGAATCGCAGCAAGAAGGACATAGAGAGATGTTAACCTTAACATGATGGAGAAGCGAACTGTCTTTTGTGCGTGAAGATTATCGAATTTATACATTTGTAGCAGATTCCGCATGAGGAAATTAATGTTACATGAATAATTAATAATTGATCAAATTAGGTGATAACCAACCTATTATCCGGCAGCGATAAGGAAATTGGGCGCTATTATGGTTCAGATCATAGCCGATGTACAATGTAGGCAAATTCCTCATTTCTTATCAAAAAGAGGATATTTACTGAGAGTACAAATTTCAAGTGCAGCAAAATACTTCTAAGTACAGATACATTATTTTTAATAAAGTCTTTGAAATTTTTTTAAATCATGAAAACGATTAGACGCGTACGTCCCACTTCCTGTTCTCTTGACTAGTTTATATAAAACATTAGTGAAAATAAATTCAAACAGTTTCAACCAATTTCTTCTAAATAGATGACAGTCTATTATATGGCTATTAAAAAAATATTTAACAATGTATAATAACGAATTTTTAATTATTGAGAGTTCTGAAAATTTTCTAAATAAAATATCTAGACTAAACTCTTTTAAAAACATAAAAAGGCATTAGAAAAGGCCGAAATAATTAAAAACTCCTCAGATAGAAATTAAATAAAAATTATTTGTTACATTTATTTAGAAAAACACATAAAATTAACATGTTTTCGTGTCAAGCGCGAAAATTTTGTTATGTCTATCTTCCTTAAAATTGTTGAAATCCGTAGAAACCCTTTGATATAAAATATATTTTATCTCCTAAAGTTCTGTATAAATTAGATAAGCTCCTTAAAATACCAAGAAATCTTTGTAAATTGCATTAATTAATTAAAATCTGTAGAAATCATTAAAATTTTAAGCAGTAAGTGTTCTAAAAATGTTTAAATGTTTGAAATCGGTTAAATAACCTCACTCTAAGTAATGATTGTCAAAAAGTTAAAAATTTCATAAAAAATGTAGAATTACAATAAGAGAAGATAGTTCTAAGCAATGAGAATTTGTTTAAAAAATTTGTGCATAGTTTCCGGCGCGATTCACGTCGAATCAGCAAATGATGTCTGGTGGAAAGATGCAATTGTCTACCAGATTTACCCTCGAAGTTTTAAGGACAGTAATGGTGACGGTTTAGGGGACTTAAATGGAATCAATAGTAAACTGGAGCATATAAAAGACATTGGTGCTGATGGTCTATGGCTTTCACCTATTTACACGAGTCCTTAAGCAGATTTCGGATATGACATCGCCAACTTTATAGACGTGGATACTGAATACGGTACTCTAGCAGATTTTGATAAGCTAGTAGCTAAAGCTAAATCCCTTAGTTTAAAAGTGCTCATGGATTACGTGTGCAATCACAGTTCAACTAAACACCCTTGGTTTAAGCAAGGTATTCAAAAGATCAAACCCTATGACGACTTCTTCATTTGGTGTGATGCAAAAATAGTAAACGGTGTCAGGAATCCTCCAAACAACTGGTTGAGTACTTTCAAGGGTTCGACTTGGGAATGGAATTCCCAACGTGGTCAATATTATCTACATCAATTTGCATTTGCGCAACCAGATTTAAATTATCTTATCAAGGTCTTGGATCAGACCATGAAGGATGTTTTTACATTTTGGATGGATAGAGGAGTGGATGGTTTTCGTATAGATGCAATCAATCACATGATGGAGGACAGCCGCCTGATGGATGAGCCAAAAAGTAATGATGCCTCTGCTGGGCCTGATGATTACAACTCTCTTCTTCACATTTACACCAAGGATCAAACCAAGACCTACGATGTGTTGAGATCCTGGAGAAAATTGCTGGATGATTATGAACAGAAATACAAAGCGGATTCTAAATTTTTGATCACTGAGGCTTATACTACTGTACCTTGAAAACTCAAGTATTTTAAAGCTGGATTCAATCCATTCAACTTCATGTTTATCTCCTCGCTGAATGGATGCTCCTCGGCAGCGTATTTCAAATGCACTATTGATTCTTGGCTGAATGATTTGCCTGTCGGAAACGTTTCTAATTAGGTTGTGGGTAATCATGACCAACATCGTGTGAGCTCGAGGTATGGGACCAAGAAGACTGACATGATTTCAATGTTGGCTACATTTCTTCCCGGGATAAGTGTAGTTTACAATGGTGATGAAATCGTAATGATGAACAAAAATATCACATGGGAGGAAACTGTTGATGTGGCTGGCTGCAATTTGGGTCCGGATAGGTTTAATGACGGTTCAAGAAATCCAGAAAGGAAGCCTTTCCAATGGCATAATACGACGAGTGCTGGATTTTCTACGAACAGGAATACTTGGCTTCCAGTTCACGAGAACTACCAGACCCTGAACTTGGCTGCGCAAAAGGAAGCGCCAGTTTCACATTATAAGGTATTCAAAGCATTGACAGCTCTGAAGATGAAGCTTCTCAATCCTAGTGAGAGCTCTGTTGAAATAACTTTAATCAGGAAAGACATTTTGGCAGTCGTTCGAAGGCTAAATAGTACATCAACGGTGGTTCTTTTGTTAAATACAGCGAATGAAGAAACAGTGGTTGATGCTAGTAGTTGGTTAAATATAATTGATTACTAATTCTGTGAAGCTACCTGGCTCAGCTTTTGTTATTCTTTTATGATTATCTGAATAAGAGTGCTTGTATTTGAAGATATTTTATTTTTCAACAATAAAAATATTTTGATTTATATCGGATTGAAAAAAATTCAGTTTAAAGAACTTTTAGTAATGCCTCATATAATCAGAATTTGCTCTTTTCAAATATTTAAAAATGATCGAATTGATGTTACTTTTCAAAATAGCAGTCTTTTTCCCCATATGGACGTGTCCCTTTATACGTTTAATAGTTTTCAAAAATTCAATAGTAAGTTTGGGGAAGATGAAATTCATATTATTAAGCATGACGAAGTTATGTTATTCATATAAAAATTAAATAGGGTAATATTTGATGCGAGAATAAAATCATCAATAAAAATTAAATATCACTTAATTCGCGAATCAGTAAGAAATAATAAACCTAGTGAATAAACATGACCTCGCAGTTAGATAATATGGCTATGGACGGTCATCACTACTACACTAAGGTGGTCCAAATTTTTTTTTCTTCGAATTTTCAAACATAGCAACCCCAATATATATATGGAGATATAAATTTAAAAAAATTTCTTGAATTTTTTCTAAAAAAAGATCTCCTTTCGCTCCACCGGAAATAGAACCACGGAATTTTCGATTGTTGTTCGGGTGCTTTCCCATTAAGCTACTAGAGAGATCGATGGAAGAATTCTTTTTCATATATAAACGCATTATTATGCCAGGAGTTACAGTTCAAATTTTTCAAGGAAACTGTATTATTTTGGAGAATAGAAGAATTTGTTAATGTCTTTGCAGACTAGATTTTGCTATGAATTGCAAAATTTTTTTTTAATCACATTTTTTTCTAAAAAATAACACCTGGCATAATAATCCGTGTATTTCTAAAAAAGGATTCTTCTCTTGATCTTTCTAGTAGCTTAATGGGAAAGCACCCGTCCTGTGATCGAAATTTCTGTAGGGTCCCAAAAAAACCCAGTATGTACAAAATTGGATTTTGAGATTTTTCAGCGCTAACTATGACTCTTTTGCCGTTTTTAACACAAATTGTTGCTAATCCACAATTTATTACCTTTTGTAAATAATTAAATTTTAAAATACATGTTTAAGCACTTTCTTATTTCTTATAGCAATTTTCAGTTAGAATAAAGTTAGAACGTCGCGAGTTTTTCTGAATTTTTCAACTTATTTTTCAATTTTTAGTTTTAGAGAGGCAACGGTAAATTGAGTTTGATAGAAATAATGGTTTAAACCATTTATTTTAATGTATAAAAATACTCTCTTAGAACAATGCTAGAAAGTTACATTTGTTTCTAAAATTAATCACTTAGTGCCTACTTTTCAATTATAGTGAGGTTATCATTAATTCACGTTTACAAATATAATTGTTTAAACTATTTCTTGTCATTTTTAAAGATATTATTTTTGAACAATGCTAGTGAGTAGAAGTTTTCTTCAAAAATTGAACTTTTTGTCAATTTTGTGCTTAGTGTGAGGTAATAATTAATGCGATTTAACAAAAATAATTGCTCATACCAGCAGTTTTTGCATATAACTATCTACTTCCACAAAAAGTGCTAAATAGTAGCAGTTTTTTCTGAAATTTGTAACCTTTTGTCGACTTTTTACTTAGTCGGATAACAATCTATGCAAGTAAAAAAATATAATTGCTTAAGCAATATATAACTTGCAATTTGTTCACAATTTATAATTTCTAACTATATTCACTTACAGTGATGTTAGAAAGTGGCGGGGTTTTCTGACACTTTCAGTTTTGGTTTGAATTTTTAGTCAAGAACAAATTATAAAAATATTAGTTTTATGATAAAGAAAAAAGGTTCTCAGTAACTACTTCAAGGAAATTTTAGATTCCTCCTCCATGTAACAGATTTTCACATTTGTTTTTAACCCCCCCCCCCTGACCCTCGCCACCGTCACGTAACATTTTTTGTATTATGTTTAAAAACATAATAGATGTCTGCAAAATATATTTTTTTAAGTTGAAGTATTATCTGGAAATAAATAAGACAAAATTTTAATGTAAAATTAAATGCTTTTTCAATATTTCTTTAGTCCTCAAAATATTGATGTTACCTAATGTGAGTACTAATTGAAATTCAATAATTTAAACTTTTTCAATACTATAAAGAATACAAAATAATATTAATAATAATAATGTAACATACACATTTCAAATAAATATTTACTTGTTAAAAGTTATTGAACACTTTAATTCGAGTTGAAATTAAATGCTGAGAACAAGAAAATAAGTATTATCAGTTTGTTTTTAAATTTATATAAGCATAATTGTCATAAGGTTTTTGAGAAATTAAAAAAAAAAGTTTTTAAAAATATTTTCGACGCGTCAGAAAAAAACCAAGAAGAATAAAAAAAAATATTTTAATTTTATAGGAGTTTAAAAAATACTAGGAAAAATTCGAGTTTTTAAAAATGATATTTAGGACTTTTTAAAGTAAAAAAAAGAGATTATTTAAGATATAGTTTTTTCTAATGATTATTCGTCATTTGTTAATAACTAAGAAGGCGAAGCAAAAATGAAAGATTTTAGAAAAACTCACAACTTTCTAGCACTTATGTAGGAAAAGATAGTTATAAAAAATATTAAATTGTTTTAACAACTTTTTGTTAACTTTTGTTAATTATTAGCTCACTGAATGAAAAATGGATAGAAAGATCAAAATTGCCGAAAAAACCACGACTACCAGGCAATGATATAGACGAAGATATTCATAAACAACAATAATTTGTAAAAATTATTATTGTTGCTAAGTCTAATTAATTATTAAGTCGCACCTAATAAAAATAGATCAATAGTTGAAATTTAAGGCCTTCAGTCCATGCACCAGAACGGCCGGATCTCGGAATTACCGAAATGAGGCGTTGACCAATCAGAAACGTTCTGTGGAGTAGGTACATTAAGCTAGCACCTTCACAATCGAATTTTTGAATTTTTCATAGCTCAGAATTTTGGGCTTTTTTTGGGTTTTTTTCTGGGCTGCAATACAAATTTTTGGGCTCCTTTACTTTTTTCAAAAAATCAATTTTCTTGTGGAGGTGCCAGCTTACGTTAACCGAGCACCTCCACTTCTTTAAATCACTAAATAATAAAAATTCAATTACACCAGAATTTTTGGCTACTTTTGGTCTTTTGAAATTCGCAAAAAAAAAAATTTTCCCCAAACCAACCTTTAACTTCCAAAATCAACCACCTTCAAAAAATTGAAAATTTTCAGTAATTCAATAACGGGATATTTTTGGGCTTTTTTTGGGCTGCCAGATAATACCCACTTCGATTTTTGGGCTCCAGCCCTTACAGAAAAAAATTAACCCCTTTGTAACACGCGGATACGAAATTGTAAAAAAATAACTTTTATAAAATTTTAGATCTTGAATAGAGTCTCTGATTTTTGGGCTCCTTGAAAATACCTGCTACGAGTTTTTGGCTTCAACCCTTAATCAAAAATCAACCCCTCTCATACACGTAGATACAACTTTGTCAAAAAATAAATTTTTGTAGAATTTTTCAATTGAAATAAAGTCTCTTATTTTTGGGCTCCTCGAAAATATCCGCTAAGATTTTTTGGCTTCAACCCTTAACTTCAAAAATTAACCCCTCTCAAACAGGTAGATACTGCTTTGTCAAAAAATCGATTTTTCTAGAGTGTTTCAATGGAAATAGAGTCTATGATTTTTGGGCTCCTCGAAAATATACGTTATGATTTTTGAGCTTTAACCCTTAACGTTAAAAATTTTATTTTTTGACAACGTTGTATCTACGTGGTAGAGAGGGGTTGATTGTTGATGTTAAGGGTTGAAGCCCAAAAATCGTAGCGGGTATTTTCGAGGAACCCAAAAATCAGAGACTCTATTTCCATTGAAAAACTCTAGAAAAATTGATTTTTTGACAAAGCAGTATCTACGTGCTTGAGAGGGGTTGATTTTTGACGTTAAGGGTTGAAACCCAAAAATAGTACCGGGTATTTTCGAGGAGCCCAAAAATCAGAGACTCTATTTCCATTGAAAAATTCTAGAAAAATTGATTTTTTGACGAAGTAGTATCTACGTGGGTTGATTTTTGACGTTAAGGGTTGAAGCCCAAAAATCGTAGCGTATATTTTCGAGGAGCCCAAAAACCAGAGACTCTATTTCCATTAAAAAATTCTACAAAAATTTATTTGCAGACAAAGTCGTATTAAGGTGGTAGCGAGGGGTTGATTTTTGGCGTTAAGGGTTGAAGCCCAAAAATCGTAGCGGTTATTTTCGAGGAGCCCAAAAATCAGAGACTTTATTTCCATCGGAAAATTCTACAAAATTTCATTTTTTGACAAAGTTGTATATATGTGGTAGAGAGGGGTTGATTTTTCACTTTACGGGTTAAAGCCAAAAAACGTAGCATGTATTTTCAAGGAGCCCAAAAATAAGAGACTCTATATCCATTGAAAAATTCTAGAAAAATTGATTTTTTGACAAAGTAGTATCTGCGTGGTAGAGCAGGGTTGACTTTTGATGTTAACGGTTAAAGCCCAAAAATCGAAGTGGGTATTTTCTGAGAGCCCAAAAAAAGCCCAAAAATATCCCGTTAATGAATTACTGAAAATTTTCAATTTTTTGAAGGGGTTTGATTTTGGATGTTAAGGGTTGGTTTTGGGAAAATTTTTTTCGCGGATTTTAAGAACCTAAAAAAAGCCCAACATTCTGGTGTAATTGAATTTTTATTATTTAGTGATTTAAAGAAGTGGAGGTGCTGGGTTAATGTAAGCTGGCACTTCCACAAGAATATTGATTTTTTGAAAAAAGAAAAGGAGCCCAAAAATTTTTATTGCAGTCCAAAAAAGCCAAAAATTCTGAGCTATGAAAAATTTAAAAAATCGATTGTGTAGGTGTTAGTTTAATGTACCTGATTTGTGAATTGTAAAGTACACAATTGTTAAATAATCTTCAACTATATATGTAGCCTCAAATCGATAATTGTCTACATTTTGATTTTACTTTGTAAAATATTTTAAAACAATTAAAAAAGATTTGTTATAAATAATTAAAATCTGAAATGTTCCAAAGAATATAAACAAAAATGTTTATTATCTTGAAATCTTTCAAACCTCTGAAATATTTTCAAAAATGTATTCCAAAATCGTCAAAAAGGTACACTTCTTTCAATTATTCAAATACGTCGTACATTTATTTTAAAAACCTGCAAAATTCCAAAAATTTCCTCAAAATATCCCAGATACTTTTTTCACAATTTTGGATATATTTTTAAATCTTTTTAAATATTTTTCTTAAATTAACTTGTCAAAATAAAAAGTGCTTTTTTGTTTTCCTAGGAATCGTAAAAACTTTTTGTTATTGTTATAAAACGTTTCACAATTCTTAAAGGAATGTAAATTTTTTGTCCCATACCTGGAAAAATTCACATTTTTTAAAACGATTTAAAATAATTTTTAAAATTACTTTAATTTTGAACATTTTCAAAACTTCTCTCAAGAAACAAACATTTCTTGAAATTCTTCGATTTTTTACATTTACATCCTAATGAGAAGGTTTGGTTCTATGTAAAATATTACTTTTATGGTTTTCATCAAATCTTCATGTTTTGAGACGTTCTGTGTCAGAAAAAAAAATTTTCTCGAGGATGTCTATCTGTCTTTAGCCTGTAGTCTGTAGTCTATAATCTGTTATCTATATTCTGTAGGAACGATCACTTTAGAAAAATTGATCAGATTGGATTCTACTTTGAAACACTTTTTCAAGGCCTTAAAAGAAAGAGCGACTTCGTAAACCAGCTATTTTTGATGAATATAAAAAAGTGGGCGCATTTTCAAAAATATTGAAACCATATTTTTAAAGTTTTAAAAATTCTAAATAAGGTTAGTCATTATATGACAAATGTAAAAAGATAAAAACGTTGATTTTTGAAATTCCTAAAAGATTATCATAAAAAGTTTTCTTAGTTTAGTCGAAAAACTAGAATTTCAGAGTTTGATCGTATAAAAAATAATGAAAAATAAAAAATTCTATTTTTTGCTCAAACTTTGCAAGATACAAAAAAATTACTAAACTAAATTTGCGCGACCTGAAAATATCTACAAATTTGTTAGGAATCAGTTTTTGATAGGACGGATATTTTATTGTTTTTATTCGTAAAAAACATCATTAAAAATAAAAAAATAAAAAAATTTTGGAATAACGACACAAGCTACTTAAAAAAAATAATGAGACAAAACTTGTTTATCCAAAAAAAAGCTAAAAATATATAATAATAATTTTTTTGTAGGATGCGCAGTTTTGTTTTATTCTTAAAAAACAATAAAAAATAGAGTTGTTGATAAACGATGCAAGCTATGAAAAAAAATAAATAGACAAAAGTTACTCTTTCAATAAATACCGAAAACTCATTCAATTTGTTCATGAATAATTATTGACAAGACACGTAATTTTTGCTTTAATCGTAAAAAATAACATTCAAACTGAAATTTTTTTTTTGAAAAAGCGACTTAAGGAACGAACTGAAATTAACAAACAAAAGTTGTTGAGCCAGAACATCTAAAAAATTTTTATTAATCATGTTTGGATGGGGCGAATAGATTGTCTTTTAAGAATAAAACATAAGACTAAAAATTAAAAAATTAAATGTTTGGAAAAAGGACAAAAGAGACGAAAAAAATTAAGAGACATAAGTTTTCTTACCAAAAAATATCTACAAATTTGTTATAAACTCTGGTTATAAAAATATATTATAATAAATAATATATTTTTTGGACCACTTAAATCTAGAGGTCCCCGGATTAGTATGGTTAGCGATTAATTCTGTAGGTTTGACCTTGAACTGACCTTGATACTGACCTGCCAGTGTCAAGCTGACACCTGATTCGAATTTATCGACCACTTAAGCCTGAAGGTACCTGATTCAGTTGGTTAGCGATGAATGTTGTAGGTAGGTTTGACCTTGATACTGACCTTGATACTGACCTGCCAGAGTCAAACGGACACTGGATTCGATTTGAGCGACCACAAAAACATAGGATACACCTAGTGCCTGTTTTGTTCCAGGCTTAGGCAGTTTTTGGTCCTGCTTTATTAATTATTGCTTAATTATTGTACAGTCTTCAATTGCAAATATGGAAATTCGAAGAATTAAAAAGGCAAATCGTTAAAATTGTATATTTCTTCATTGCAAATCTTATAAATTTGAAATTTTTTAGATTTGGAAGATTCAGAATAAAAAAGTCTTAATTTTTTAACTTTAAAATGATCAAGGCTTGAAAATTTCTGCTTTTAAATCTTTTAAATTGAAAAATTTCCAACTAAAATCATTAAAATTCAAAATATTCAGCTATAACTTAAAAATTTTAGAATCATAAATCTGTACTAATTAAAATAAAGTGTTGTAATTTTGAAAAATTACAATTAAAAGTTACGCAAGTGTTAATTTTTTCAATGAAATATTCTGTAATTTTTATGTTCAATTTAGAATTCCTTTAATTCGGTACATATTGAATTAAAATTTTGAATTCTTATCTTAATAATTATCCCAATATATTAGTTTGTATGAAGATAACTTTAAAATTGAAGAGTTTTTAATTTCAACTTTTAAAAATTGTATGAAATTTTAATTGTAAATCTGAAAAAAATCTTTTTAAATTTTTAAATTTTTATTCTTTACATGTAATCTGTGTTTAACTTAGAATGTGAAGAATTAAAAAATTGACTTTTCATTCCTAAAATCATCAAGATTATCAAAATTGAAGAATTTTAATTTGATCTTCAAAATTGAACTATTTCAATGAAAAAATGTTAAAAAATTACGGACGAGTAACAGTTCTGAAAAATTCTTAACATTGTAAAATTTGCGAATGATAAAATTGCCAAAATATAAGAATCCCTGATTGTAAAATTACCAAAAATAAAATTCCCGAAAATTTTATAAATTCACCGATTTGAAAAACTTCCGATTCATAAAATAGCCAAAAGTTTATAATATCACCAAATTTTTAAATTCCCGAAAGAAAATTACCAAAATATAAAATATTTGAACACGAAAATTTCCAAATCAGATTGTCCTCAATTAAAGATTTTTAAGCAGCGATGTAAAACATGATAACAAACTTTCAACTTTATTTCAACAAACTTTCAAATTTAATTCATCAGCAAACTAGTGTTCAAGAGCAAAATTTAAATTTACATAGGATTTTTGAAGAAGAAGGTAAAGATCCCTGGTTTGTTAATTTGACCGATATTCAAATTCTTGATTAAGTTGCAAATATTCGAGATTAGGTCAAGGTTTTAGTAACCGCGTCATAAAAACTAAGGCAAAACAAATGATGAAATATTTTGGCGACGTTTTTACGACGTCGTTACGACATCTTTACGACAACTTTACGACATCCTATATCAATGTCGTTAAGGAGTCTTTACGATATCGTAAAAAAGTCGTATGATCTGACGATGTCTTTACGATATCGCACAAAGTCACCGAAACGACATGGACATAGGATGTCGTAATATTGTCGTAAAGATGTCGTAACATTGTCGTAAAGACCTCGCCAAATTTTGTGGGTAGACAAAATTCCTATTTTGGATCAGAAGGATTTCCGAAACACGGTTTTCCACTTGTCAGTTATATTGATCGTAGGATTTCTGAAGCTTTCATGATGACGAAATAGTTTCTTAGAAACAACCCTGATATGGTTTGCATGAATGCTGATAAAGGCAGTATTACTTTTTGCATGACAAAATCGAATTATATTAGGGATATGGAGAATTTGCTTCCGGATAATGATAATTTTGAATTATTACATAAACATCCGCTAAAAAAATTAAGAAGAGACACTTTAAAAATGATTGACAATTTTATAAAGAAAGGACTTTTGGGAAAGGATATAAGATGGACTGATATTAACACTGAAGACAAAGTTCTTGCAAGATTTTACGGTTTGAGAAAGATCTACAAAGATGGCTATCCCTTAGGAATAGTTATTTCAACTACTAATACTCCCACCAAATTTTTAAAACAAAATTTTAATTTGGTTCTCAAGGACTCTATCACAACTTCTTAATATAATGTCAAAAATAGCTGGGAATTTCAAAAAAGTATAATTCAAAAAAAGGTTCCGGATGAGCATGTAATGATTTCTTTGGATGTTATTCCAATGTTTCCGAGTATACCCCCTGAATTAGTTGAAAAGGCAATTTTAAATAGATGGGCTAATATAAAAACCCTTACTCGATTATGTCAAAAAGATTTTATTGAAGGGATAGTTTTTATTATGGAGTCAACTTATTTTAAATTTAATGGATCTTTCTATAGACAGAAGTCTGGTACTCCTATAGGTTCAATCATTTCTCCGATTTTGGCAGAACTAGTGATCGAAGATTTAGAGGTTTTTGTTTTTGGGAAATTCGATTTTGTTTTGTCTTTTTATTTTCGGTTTGTTGACGATATCTTATGATGTGTTCCTCTAGAAAAGTTACAGATCGCCATTGATACTTTTACCAGTTTTCATCCAAAACTTCAATTTACTCATGAAATAGAACAGGATTATAAAATCAGTTTTTTGGACTGAATTTGGAAATTCAGGTAGAATTTTAAATTTACTTTCTGCTCATTCCTTTCAAAACAAAATTGCAGTAATTAAAAACTTAGTTGACAGAGCTCTAGGTTTGTCTCATTATTCATTTCACGCAAGCAATTTGAATATTGTTAAAAAGATTTCTAGTTCATACTTTTTCCGCTTTCCATTTAAAATTGATTCAGTGATAAATTTTTGCAAAGATCCTCTAGATAATTTTAAAAAGGGTGTTGTTGCCTGTAAGACCACTAGCAGGATCTGTAAGATCTGTAAGATAAATTACGTTGACCATGTGTTTGACTGGGATAATGTTCAAATTTTGCATAGTGAAAGTAATGAGAGAAAGAGGGAATTCATGGAAATGCTTTATATTAAAAAACAAAAAAAGTTACTCTCTAAATTTGAATCAGTTAAAATCTAACTGATTAAATCAATACAACAATGTTCAACTGAAGTATTAGTCATATTTCGGAGTCTTACTGATAAAATAGTTAAATAGCTACCAGCCGAACATTACCAATTGAATTAATTCTTTTCAATTATTATTTCTGGTTAACTGATTGTTCAGCTCGTTCAGTCAGTTCCCAAACATACTCTGTGCGCGTGGGAAATGTACGCATTCGGAAGAACGGCGCATGCGTGAAACCCAGTGTTGTAAGGAGACGGATTGCGATAAGCGTCTATGTCGAAATTCTCATAGTGCTAAGTGCGTTTTTGTATGTTTTTGGAGGGCGACGGGTTTTTAAATTAATAGATATATCTATCAATTTAAAAACCGATTTGGATGGGCTGAACAAAAGTTATGCTAATATGATTAATTACATTTAACGTGGCTGTTTCATAAATTTTGTTTTTCTTCTACTTTCTCTATTTCTGATGTAATTGTGACAGATATTTATATTGTGTTTACAACAGATTGGCCTACTGACCCTCCTTCGATTTTCAGGTATCAAAGAGAGAACACCTGTTCATGAGTGCTGTTAATTTCTACCATTTAAATTTGTCTTGCTTTGATAAGGGTACTGTACGAGTACCGAAACGTTGGTAATGCAATTTTATTTATTTATGTTTTTTTTTTATTGTAATTTGATGATAGTAAAATTGGATTCTTGTCTTATTTAACAGGATTTTGCATCAACTTCATTATTGAACGTTAAATGGAATTTTTAATTTGGATTTTGTTCTAATTTAAATTTCTTAAAATTTAATTAATAATTATTATTTCAAAAATTATAGTAGCCTTATATTTAAGACTTTGTTTGGAAATGGATGTTAAAATTATTCAAATTTTTAATGCTTTGCGACAAAAATCCAGCAACATGAATGCACGTTCTGCGCACTTGTGCTTCTTGCTAATCAATAGATTGAGTTGAATGTGAAACAGTCACATTAATCATTCCATACACACACACACACACACTTCGCTCGTAATGCAAAACAACCATTGACATGCAGGAATCGCATTACATTTTTACTCATACATATTTTTCCTTGACTTTCAAGCGAATACTGAGTTAATAAAAAATTTAAAGTCACAAACAGCTCTATACTTTATAAAAAGCTTTTGCATTTGGAAGTAATATTCCAGTTTCTTTCAGAGCTTGACAGAGCTACTATCAAGGTTATCACAATGTCTCCCATTTTTATCGTTTTAATAATCGTTGGAGTTGCATCTGCGTATGAGTGTGGTACTATTCATACATTTATTAATTATCATCATCGTTTCGATTTTTCAATTAAAATTAAAATTATTATTTTTTCTTCCAACCTTATGACGTATTTAAAAGTAGTATTGACTTTGAAAGGTGACAACGCCGTTGAGAATTAGGACAAAATATTTTTGTTTAAACCGTTAAAAAAATGATTAAATTCTTCGTTGAGTGAGTTTGTTGAGTATCTTAAATTTATGATGCTCGCAGATCATAATTATTATTTTATCAATCTGTTTATGTATTTCAATGTTTAACAATTTAAATAAGACAAGATCCTAGACTTTTCTTTTTAGGCGTACATTTTGTATATAAAGAATTTTAAAATTCATTTTTGAAGGCTCAAACAATTGAAAATTAAAAGCGTTTGAATTTAAGAATTTTTACATAAAAAATATGTTTTATTGACTGGAAATGTAAGAAAATAAGTAGTTAAAAATGTATTTACATTAAATAATAAAAAGTGAACAATAATTGATTTGACAAAACGATTCGAAATGCGTTTACATTAAAAAAATTCCCAGATGCCAACGTTGAGACTCCCGATTTAAACTTTATAAACTTATTGAACATTAAACTAGCTTTATAATAATATTCGTAAATAAAGGCTTTTCTTAAGTTTGAAATATTTGTTCAGTCTAAAATATTGAATTTTTAACTCATTTATTTTCAAATTTTTTAAATAAAAAAAAGAATGGCTATGTGAATATTTTGAAATATTTCACTGTTCATTTGAGAAGAGTAATTTGAAACCAAATATTTAAAATTTAACAATTTTAAACCAAATTGTTTGACATAGTAAGCCTTGAATCGTAAAAATTTCGAAGACCTTTCTGAACTATGAACGTTACAATTTTAATTGTTCTATTTGACAAAACGTATATTTTTAAAGTAAAATTGTTGAATTATGTTGTATAAATAACAATTGAACATTTATTATTATAAGCTTTTCAAGAATTATGACAGGCTGCAAAAGAATAAAAACATTTTCTTAAGATTTCTAAGAAAATTAAAAATGATTTTTTATTTTAAATAATCATTTTAAGATAATATTTAAAAAAATATTAAAAGATTGTATAAATTATCAAATAAGAATCGAGAATGTTTTAAGTATCTTTTTTATTTCAAGGATTTTCGACGAATCGCAGGAAAAATTCGATTAACATATTTTAAAAATAATTGAATTCTTAAAAAGCTTCTGAATTTCTTATTTAAAAGCTGCAAAGGATATATAAACTATTTAAAATAAAAAAATGTATCTTCAATTTAAGAATTGTTCAGTTAAACAAATTGAATTTTTCAGTTTATAATGTTCCACACTTAAAATTGTTAAAAATATAATAATTTAAAAATTTTTAAAGTTCATTAAATAATTGCTAAATGTGAAACACTGAAAATAATGACGTGGATTTATATTGATGCAACTGAATTTCAATTTTTGAACTCTATACTTTTACAAAGGTAAAAAATTCTAAATTTTTCTGTTTATCGGCATTTCATTTTAAACTGTTTAATTAAAAACTGTTAGTACCTAACTTAAATTTTTCACGTGGAAATTATTGAACATTTGAATATAACATTTTATAATTTTAAATCTTTTGAACTTCATTTTCAAAGATTTTAAAATTGAAGATTTCCATTTTAAGTGCTCTAAATTGTAGTTTACTTTTTACTACTTAAAATGGAAAAAGTTTTAGCTTTAGAGTTTAAATTCATTAATTTTATTGACCATCAAAAATTTTTTCAACTGGAAAAAAAAACAAAAAATGACAGGGAATTTTTTGCTTCGATTAAAATGGCTATCCTGTATTTATATTCTGCACACCATTGTCAAGATTTAGATTCAAGTCTAATTTCCAATAGGTCACCAAGTTCTGGATCTAATACTATTCTGCGGTAATATAAATCATGCGATTATTTAAATAAAAATAAAAACATTTGAATATTTTTTTAAACAAGTTTTTCCAATAAGACCTCAACTAATCCGAGACTGTGGTCCATATGCAGCCTGGGCAACATGCGGAACATATTGCCAAACATAATGCGATAATTATAAAAGCCCTGACCTCGCTTTTTGACCGGAAGTGAGTTTTAATGAAACATACTTTTCTCAGATTTATTTTAAAATAAAAAAAATCACAAATATTGTTCACTATTTGAACAAAATTGAAATCAATTTTATTCATAACAAGTTTGTCGAATTGGATGTGTGTGCATCGATGGTTATATAAAACAATCTGATACTAGCATGGAGTGCGTTTTGCCCGTAAAATGCGAGCAATAACATTATTAATTTTCGAACAGAAAATGAATACACGCGACGCGCGTGTTAATATTTCTGGATTTTTATTTCATAACATCGAGTACAGAACATTTTAGAATACATTAGGTGACAACATTTTGAAAAACTAATGAAATTAGGTTATTAAAATTAATTACAGAAATGTAATATTGTATTGAATTTGCATTTGTATGAATAAAATTCTACACATTAAATTTGTTTCAGTAGAATTGATTATTTAATATTTTTCTATCATTTTTATCTCTTTTAAATCCTTCCGAATTCTTTTAGCTTCCTTGAATTTTTCTGAATACCTTTCAATTCTCTGTTCTATCTCAATTTATCTTAATTTTCCAAATTTTCTGAATTTCTTGAAATCGTGAAATTTCGTGATTTCTAGAATTTCCCTGAGTTCCTAGAACTTTAAAATAATGCAAAGAATTAAGAGGAATTCAAGTAAATATATGTATTTAAGGAATTCGGAATATTAATGCATTTCAGACAATTCGCAGAATTCCGAATATTTTCAAATCAAGGTATTTAAAGTATTTAGAATATTTAAAAGGTCAGGATATTTGAGCATTGCAGGGAATTAAGAGAATTTCATAGCATTTAGAGAATTCAAGTGATTTGGAGAATTTCGAATATTTAAGGAATTCAATATATTTAAGGATTTCAATGAATTCGGAGTATTTCCGAGAATTACGTCAATTTAAGGAATTTTTATATTTCGGTATAATTAGAAAATTCATAAGAATTTAAGGAATTTAGGGGATTTCGGGATTTCAAAGATTTTCAAGAATTCAGAATATTCAAGCATTACTAAGAATTCAGAGAATTCAAAAGAATTCAAGAATTTCTGGGATTTCAAGAAGTACACGAATTGAAAATATTTAAGAGAATCCAGGTTATTTATCAAATTTAGAGTATTCGGAGATTTTAGAGAATTCAGAGAAATCAAAGATTTTAGAGAATTAAAGAAATTTATAAAAATTAGGGAATAAGGAATATTTTAAGAATTCAGAGGATTCAGAGAATTTCCAAACATTTAAGGAATTCAGAAAATTTCCGGGAATTCAGAGACTTCCAGGAATTGAAATAATTCTAGGGATTTTAGAGCTCTCAGTAAATTTATTGAATTATATGAATCTGGGAAATTTCAAAAACTAAGGGAATTTTATTAACTTAAAACATTCAAGGAATTCTTGAAATTTCGTATATCAAGGTTATTTAGAAAATAAAGGATTTCAGAGAATTCAGAGAATTTCAGAGATTTTCGGAATTCAAATAATTTCAGGAATTCAAAATATTAAAATAATTTTTGGGATTCAAGAAGTTCACGAATTCATAATATTTCAGGGATTCAGAGAATTAAGGTTTATTATAAAATTTAGAGTATTCGGAGATTTCAGAGAATTTATAGGAATTAGATATTTTAGAGAACTAAATAAATTCAGAAAATTGAGGGAATAAAAAATATTTTAAAAATGCATAGGATTGAGAGAATTTCCAAAAATTTGAGGAATTCGTAATATTCCAGGAGTTCAGAGATTTTCATGAATTCAAATATTTCCAGGGATTTCAGAGTTCTTAGTGAGTTTAATGAATTCCATGAATTCATAACGTTCCAGAAACTCATGGACTTTCACGAGTTTAAAACATTCAAGGAATTCTGGGAATTCCGAGTAGAAAAGTAATTTAGAATGTTCACATTTTTTAAGGATTTCATGAATTTCAAAGTATTTAAAGAATTTATAATATCCGTAAATTCAAGCAATTGAGAGATTTTCAGGAATATAGAAAATTGTAGGATTTAAGGGGATTAAGAGAAGTCCATGAGTTTTAGAACACTTCAGAAATTCATGGAATTTCAGGAATTTTGAATATTCTAGGAATATTTTGTTCTAATTATTTCTCTAAATATAAAGTTCTTAAATTCAAAAAAATGAATATAAGAACAGTTTTGTGGGTTGCCTTTTACTGGCCTTGAGACTAAATCAATCCCTCGAAACGTAAACAGTCCATTTTAAACTGGTGGCGACCGACTATTGACCATTACACACACAGCCACACGGCTGTTAAACTGCGTGGGCCAGCAGTTCTTGGAAGGATTAAATCAGTCGATCCTATTAAGGCGTTCTTGTGTAAACTGTTTTATTCTAAGTTTTGAACGCTGCGACCCAGTGATACAAGCCGGGGGTGTGGTTGTCCCGAATTGATCTAAAGTTGTGGCGAATGCTGGAAAGGAGATTGTGGATGGCCTGGCGAGTGGAGGCCTGTCCTTGAGCGGGTGAGAGCTCGGCCGGTGGTCGTGTGGAGCCGTCTGGACCTCTCCTGAGGCAGGGCTTCTCACCACGACGGTGACGACGACGACGACGAGAGCTGGTCTTCTCGGGCGCAGCGAGCCGTTCGTGCCCTCCTGGGCAGAGGCTACTGCACCACGATTCCCGACGTCTTCTCGGACGCGGCGAGCCGTTCGTGCCCTCTTGGGCAGAGGCTGCTTTTCCGCGGCTTAGGCTTTCCGGGGCTGGATATCTCCTCGTACGGGCAAGGTCCGGTTGTTCGTTCTCAGGAAGGTGCCCAGCTGGGCCATGGACTGCGCCGGGTTTCGGCGGCTGGTTGGTGGTGGCAGTGGTAGGCGAGGGACACCTCGGACCTTCAGCAGGTACTGCCAGGCCTGCACGCCATCCATGTGCCGTTAGAGGCGGAGGAGGAGGAAGGGCGTAGGTCCTCTATGGGAGGGAAACCAGAGGCTTGGAGGGCGTCTTGGAGCGCAGCCAAGCGACGACGAACTCGGGTGCGCTTACCGGGACGAGGATTTCTGGATTTGCCAGGAATACGTCTGGCGAGGAGGAGTAACGTAGTTGGAAAGCGTAAGATAGGAGAGCGGGCGGGGCTGCGGTGAGCGTACCGACCCAAAGGGAAAGGTTGGTGAAGCGGGGCTGCTTAGAGCGTACCGACCTCTGGAAGGAAGAAAGATTGCGGGCGGGGCTGCGAGAAAGCTTACCGACCCTAGAGAAAGTAAAGACTTCGGGCGGCGCTGCAATGAGCGTACCGACCCTAGAGAAAAGAGAGAGAGACAGAGAGAGTGGAGAGAGGAACGGAGAGAGAAGGAGAGAGTAGTGCGAGAGTAGGATTATTCTCGAGAGAGAAAGGAAAACAACCTGGAATTCTGTTTGGACTCTAAAGCACTTTATTCTCAAAAAGTGGCTTACAAAAGTACAAAAATATAATTACTTACAGGTCAAAATCAAAATAATTGGTGAATAAAAATACGAGCATAGCCCTTAAAAGATTACAAACGGTAAAAATTAAAATAGAGAATCTAAACTTAAAAGGAACACATTTATAAAACAAACCTAAAATTAAGAGAACTCGATATCGTAAAAAGAAAGTATATACATGAAACTTAAAATTAAAAGAAACACGGGATCAAAAACAAAAATACATTTTTAAGGAAAACTTAAAAGTAAAACAAGTTATAAAATGACTCTTAAACTATAAAATTTTAAAACGAAATATCATAATGAAACAAAAATATAATCTGTGCTTTCTAACCCCGGTATTTTAAAATAAAGGAAAATTTTAAAACATGCAAGAATTACAATTAGTATTTTAATTTAATGGGTAATTTTTGCTTTACGTATTGTTCACGTTGGGTTGGCGACCGCTGGTCGCTTTCCCAACGAGAAGGAAGAGAGAGAGAAAAGGAGAGAGAGATGACGCAGCGTGAGTCATGTTCACAGGCCTGGCGCGTGACGGGGAAACCTTCCGTCACAGATGCGCCAGGTGTGATTTTACGACTCTCTTCCTTCCATTGACTAATGGAGAGAAACAAGGTCGTCTTATTGCCACTCTAAAGCAATTTAACCCAGAAGGTTTTCCCAGCCTGGCTTTATGTTTTGTAAACACAGACGGGGAATTATTCCAGGCAAATTGCTTCAGAGTGTTTCCCAACTATGGGGCGATAACACCAGGTTTTTGATCAATCTCTCTAGCAAGAATCCAGACAGAAAGCTTCACAAACTCGCAATATTTCAAAGATTACAAACAAAAAACGCAAACTAAATAATAATCTTATTGCATGCTTTTTATCATCTAAGTAAAACATTTTCGTTAAAAATTAAGACACGCTCTAAAAATTTTTCTCTTGCTCAATATGGAATGACCTTTTTCTATAAAAAGAAAATTATTAGAGTTAGAACATTAAACAAAAATTAAAAAAAAAAAATAATGAACATTTTAAGACTAACAACGCATGATATGGAAACAAGCAAAAAGAAGAAAAACGTTGATTTTTGAAAGCCGTACAAGATTATTATAACAACTTTTTTAATTTGGACGAAAAGTTCAAAATTCAAAATTTGTTTTTACCAAAAATAATGTAAGATGCAAAAATACCCATTTTTGGTCGAATTTGGTATAAATCACTGTTCGATAGGATGCGTAGTTTTTGTTTTTAGTTGAAAAAAACAACTTAAAAAAAAAATTTTTTTGGATTTAAGACATAAGCTACGAAAAAACATGAGACAAAACTTGTTTATCGGAAAAAGAGCTATAATTTTTTATAGGACGGTTAGTTTTTGCTTTGGTCGTGAAAAATAACATTGTAAATAAAAGTATTATATTTATTTGAAAAAAAGACACAAGGTACGAACTAAAATCTACTGACAAAAGTAATTCGCCTAAAAAATCTCTAAATTCATTATTAATCATTTTTTGATAGGATCAGTAGATTTTCTTTCAATCGTAAAAAAGAAGTCGATCCTATAAAGGCGTTGTCGTGTAAAACAATCATCAAAATTAAAATAGTCGTGAATTTCTAGACGTTTTTTTTCTTCAACCGAAAAAATTCTTGTCACACAAATTCCTTCGAAAAAAATATTTCATTGCTTTCGCACAAAAATAATTAGATTAAAATCCAATGCTTTTTTTAACTGATGAAATTTACAAACTTGAACAGTTAAGGATTATTTAATTATTTTTCGTAAGAAATTAAAATGTGTATTGAAAAATTATTAGATTTAAAAAAGATTGGAAATTGTTAAATAATTTTAGATTGTGATTAATTTATTCTCCAAAAATCACCGTCGTTCACCGCATGACCATTACATCATTTTCGGCCACCGCACGACCACTCGGATGCATTCAATTTTCAGAAATTATATTGTTTATAAAGCTATTCAAAATAATGTCAAGAAAAAATTGTTAACATCTCATTTCTCTTATTTTTTAAAATAACAACTCTTCAACAATCAGCATTATCAAAAAATACAGATAATACACACATGAAAATTATTCTCGTTTTATCTTCTTTTCATTTAGGAAAATTTGAATGAAAACACGTTTTTTTATTTTTAAAATAACGGTTGTCAGTAAGTCGCTTAAATATTATTCATTTTTGGGAATTATTTTGGAATACTTAAATTGGTTGTTCAAAAAATTACTTTCAACCAGAAATTAAAGAATTTTTAAATGTTTGAATTCATCTAAAAAAGGAAGAATTTTTTTGAAGATCGTAGAATCCTTTACCAAATAGAAGGAATATCAAGATAGTAGTTAAAATTTTTTTGTAAAGAGACACATTTTTCAAAAATACATTAATTATATACCAAATAGTTTAATTTTCAACTTGTGAAGGATAAACTTTCAGGAAAAAATTCTGTTAATAAATATTCAGAAAAAATTAATTTTCAATCAAAAGAAAAACAAATTATCGGAGATTTAATCATTCTTTAACTCTCTGTATCGAATTTCATTCTTCGTGAATTTTCAAATTAGGAATTTTTATCTTTCAACAACTTTATAATTCCAGGAATCTTTCGTTTCAAATATTTTCTTTATCGGAAATTTTACTTTCCCGGAAGTTTACATTTCGAGATTTTTGAGTCATCTCGTAAAATTAATAACTATTAAATGAAATTGATAAAACTTCCAAAAAATGCGAAACATAATAATTTCGCAAATATAATTGTAGACACAGGAAAATTTTTTAATTATAAAACGCGAAATAAAAAATGATAAATATTACATTTATTTGATGAAAATATTTTCGGACTTAATGTATTGTTTCGTATTGTATTATCTATTTATTCCATTCACAAAAATATTTAATTGGAAACCGTTTATTTCATATTCTCTTGATGCAAGGTAATTCAATTTCGACGATAACAAATTTTCTGGAACAAACACTACATTTTTGAAAACAAAGTTTTATTTTCAGAAAACGAAGGAAAAATTATTTCTTATGGCCTACTTTTATCTTTTCGTTATTTTTTATCTCAAAAAATCATTTCATAAATGTGATTATGATAATAATTAATATTCTAATAACATTATAATAATTATTATTATAATTTTGTGCGCAATTCAGACTTTTTAAAATATGTACGAAAAAAATATTTTCGCTTCACACTAAAAATATCAATTTTCAGATAAAAAAGAAATAGTTCAATTTTCCGTTAAAAAATCATTTTCTACTAAAATGGTGTATCATCAACTAAGAAACTGAATTTTGACCAAGAGAATTTTCGACAAAAAACTAAATAATTTTTACTAATCAGTCACATTTTTCATCAACCTATAATCATTTATTACCGAAAAACACAAGTTTGAACAACAAAAATTAATTTTCAACTAAATTGAGGCATCTTGAGTTAAATTATTAACTTCTTAAATTCAGCTTTTTGGACCAAAATTCATTTCTTAAATTGAAATAGTTGCCACTTTGATGCAATTTAAAAAAATAATAATCCTTCTGCTTGAAATATTACCTACAATGTTGAAAATTAAATTAAATTAGTTTTTTTGTTCCTAAAATCAGAACAGTTTGCTCAAAACATCAGGATTTTCGTTTTTTTTTTTAATTCAAAAAGTTTTTATGATAGTGTTATGATGCTTTCAAAAAGGAACGTTTCTCCTTCTTCGACTTTTGTTATATCGTGCGTTATTTGGTTTAAAATTTCCATTTACTTTAAATCATGAAAATACTATAACTCTCATAATTTTTTTTATAAAAAAAAAGTGATCAGGGTCATTTGTTCGAGATTCTGAATAATACAAATAATTCACATAGAATTTTTGAAATTTAATGAAAATTTTCTAAAAAATTTTGCAAATGCGTCAACATTTGGAATTTTCATCAAAAATAGCTGAATTGACATACGTTTTAATTAAATATTTTTGCAATTTCTGATAAAGCTTGGATTCGTTTAAATTGCAACGAACTTTAAAGAAAAAAAAGCCTAACAAAAAGTCTTCTGGTAGCTGTAGCTTTATTCCAATGATCAGTAGGAAATAGTAAATTCGCAATAGTATCCATTAGGAAAATAAAAATATTGTTAATTATTTAAATAAAGTTAGGTTTGCACAGTTGAAACAAAAATACACACTATTCAAAAAATGCAGACACGCAATAACTATTTTATGAGTTTGAACAGTATTAATCCAATTATTGAAGATGTTATTTTTCACTTTTTGACCATTTGTTCTATGGTTTGTTATAAAAACTTTACTTTTTCTTGAAAAAAAACGATTATTTTCATTTAAAAATTCATCTTATTTGTTGAAAGTTTGCCTTTTCTGATGGAAATTGAATCTTTGGGTTGATAAATTAGTCTTCTTACTTAAATACTCACTTTTTATGATGATGAATTATTTTAATTCCAAAACTTTTTTTTTGTTTGAAAATTAAACATCTAGTCGAAAATGCTTTTTGTTGAAAAAATGGTTTCAAACTTAATATATAATTATTTGATTTTTGATTGAAAACTGATCTGCTTTAAGAGAAATTTTTTCAGTTATTTTTCAATTTATGTATTTTAGTGAAAAATCGCATTTGCTGGTAAAATTTTTTATTTTCTTCTGGAAAAATTTGGCTTTTTTCAGAAATTTCATCCATTTGGTTGAACATTTATCTGTTTTGTGGAAAATTTACCTTCTTTTTTTTTAAATTTGTATATTTTCTTTCAAGATTTTTTTGTTCGAAACTAACTTTGTACCGAATAAAAATTTAACTATTCAATGTTTCTTTTGGAGTATTTACCTTTTTTCTAGAATATTAATATGTTTGCTATATTAAATATTACATTTGGGACGTTCGGAATAATCGAACTTTTAATTTTGGGCTATAATTTTATTCCAATGATTATAACACTTCAACGGTCCAACCATATTTTACGATTTTGAATATTAAATAGGTAAAACTAAATTGGCACTTTTTTTAGTTGAAAAAAAATAATAATTTTAGTTATTTAAATTTAATTAGTTTTACATTAATATAACAAAAATAAACCCCTTTTCAAAACAGGCAGATACGCAATAATTATTTTGTAATTTTAAACAATATATATGGAAATATTCAAAATCTTATACTTGATTCTTCCATTACTAAGTCTGTTATTTGTAATAGCCAATATTAGGAATATTTATTATTGAAATACGGTCCTTCTTTTTATTAGCCTTATTGTTCTTCGCAATAGATAAGTGATAATCTTCTGTACGATTTCACTGTATCATTAAACTACAAATAAAATTTTTACGTAAACACGATTTGTCTCTAAACTTGCTTATATAGTTTACACTCATCACAATTATTTATTCAATTCAATTATTGGAATTGAAACCACTCGCAGATTCAGAAAATGCAAAACTGAATATTTGAATTATCTTGAAGTATCTTCTTCATTTTTCCAGGTACAATTTTTCTTAATTCAGGTATTCTGTATCACATTACCTAAATCTCCAAATTCTTTCAATTGTAATTATTAATTTAAGTAAATAGTTGTAAAATTTATTTGAAGATTATAATAAGTATACAATATTTTTGCGAGTTAAAATAAAATCTTGTATAGAAACATGAAAATTTTAAGAAGTTCAAGTTTACTTAGCACCAAAGAATTGGACAACAAAAAAATTTTATTTGAGCTATGATGATACAGCAAAATGGCACAAAAGTGTTTTACATATCTAATGCGAAGAAAAAAAATGTTAATAAAAAGGAGGGACTTTTTTTTAAAGTAAATACAGTGAAACTTCTATAATTCGAAGTGCCATAGCGCGCAGAAAAATTCCAATTATTAAAAATTTGAAGGTTTTTATGAACTGCTAAAAAAGTCTGTTATCCTTTTCTAAACGCAGAAGCAGAAGCACAATAATGCTCAAGTACATTTAATGCATAGAATGTGAGATTAGAATGATCACTTTGCTCATGTTGCAATCGTCATCATCTTCTTCAGATTCCTGATATTCTTCATAATTCACACTTTGAAGGATGTCAAGATCTCTAGGGTATTCAGCAACGAGTAGATTGATATCCACGTTTGGGAACTCTTCGATTGTTAAATTTGCGCAGCCAATTGCATTTTGTATGGTGGCCCATTATGTGGAAAGATCTGATTTGTCGATCTCCTCACTTTCTGCTGACTCTTCGGTTTTTACAAAACCAGCCTTCCGGAAGCAATTAAAAATTGTTGCAACTTTTGCTTCTGTCCAGCCTTTATGCAATTCCACAATTCTTTCCAGCAAATTGATTTTAACGTCACCTCTTCTCTCTTTCAAAACGTCGACAATTTTTCTGACGACTCTTTTTCGGTAATGGAAATTAATTTTTTTTATAATCCCCTGATCTATTTGTTGTAGCTTGGATGTTGCATTCAGTAGTTAATGAACAACATTTATAGCTTTCAGGATTCGCTTCAATATTTTTGAATGAGCTGGACAGTTGTCTACAAACAACAAGACTTTTCTTTGCTGACAATGAAATTTTGTATCCATTCTAAGGAGCTGGTAGTGACTTTACTCCTTTAAAACAAAATGGTTTTTCACTTTTACCCACAACTAGTAACTTCTCTTTTTCTGTACCACGCATATTAGCAGCAACCATTACAGTGATACGTTCGTTACTCTTCTTTCCTCTGTGACAATCTCAATTTTTAGAAGTTAGAATCTTGTCAGATGAGCATATAAAGAAAAACCCAAATTCTTCAGCATTGAAGATATCTTCCCCAAAATATTCTTCAAATAAAGTTGGTAGCCTTTCCGAACGATGCGTCTCATAATCCATTTCCGAGACAAATGCACTTTCTCCACTTAAAGTTCGGTGGACAATTTCATTTCAATTCCTGAATTTATCCAGCCACCCAACACCAGCCTTGAAATGATCGTGTGCTAGATTTAAAGCGAAGTCTTCAGCTCTTCTCTGATTATTAAATCTGTAACAAAGTTTCTGATTTTTAAGCATGTCGTTTTCTGCAGTTAATTTTTGGTTCGTTTTTGTATGAGCAATATTTCAACAATGGATGAATCAAAATGATTTTTCTTTTAATATATGTTAGAAAAACTTACTCACCGGAAATTGGAATATTTTTGTCCCGCTTCATGCATTTTCGATGCGTTTCATGCGTTTTCGATCTGGTTGAAGCAACGAGTCTTCGATAGCAGAGAAAATTTTCCTTTTGTTCTTGATAATAGTTTTTAATGTGTTTACTGGTATTCCAAAGGTTGCTGCAATGTCTTTCTTTTACTTTGCACCATTCGTAACTTCACGAATCCTTTTTCTTTTGTTACACGATCAAAATGATAAGTAGAAAAGATCGAGATATTACTCGAGAAGCTATTGCACTTAATCGTTTTTCTCAGAACAATTAGACATTCTCTGCATCTGCTCATTGTTGCCGGATTATGCCTTAACCAGACCCACCATGCCTAGTGGTTCTTGTTTATTATCCAAAATTTTCTGCTCGATGTGGTGCTTTGTGTGAAAATAAGTTGGGAAATCAAAAAAGTGAGGGTAAGGTAGAAATCTGGTCACGTGTCCCACTAGTCACCTGGCCTTAACGAAAACTTCAAAAACTAAAGGGCGCGCTTGTTTGAATAAGAAAGTGTGGAATTTTTGTAAATAATACGATACATTCTTGATTGATATTTAAAAAAAAGAAAGATGAATTATTATAAGATTTTCATGAATTATTTTACCAGATTTCCAAATAAAATCCCACAAACAAAAATAAAATAATTGTATTGGAAAATTTTGTCCAGTCAGTCTAGAACCCTTCCATGTCAAATGATCTGAAGAATTTCAGATATTGTCAGTAATTTTGATGAAAATTCTAGTACTCGTTCTTTATGATTTTGAAAGAAAAACCCTAAAATAATGTTCTTTGTTATTAAAAAATATTCAAAAACTTAAAATATATTCAAAATTGACAATTTTGTTCATTTTTTCGTGAGCTTGCCTTGCTTTTCTTGAAATTTAATTGAAGAAAGACCATAGAACAGATGTGGATTCCAAAATTGTAGAACCTTTTGATTATTCCAAGTTTATTTCTGAATAATGCTGAATCGAATGAAGCTGAGTTTTGGAAGAGATCGCTATTGATTCCATACTTGGATTCTCTGATCGCTGCACTAGAACGTAGGTTTTTGGATGAAAACTTGCCATCCTATTCATTATTCCAACTGCATCCAGTGAACATGTTCAAAATTAACGTTCACAATTCCGTCGAAAAATCGGAAAACTTTTTCAGTTTCCGCGCTTCACAAAGTTTTACTGCAGAAGCTGAAATGTGGTACGGTCACTGGAAAGGAAAGAAAATAAGCTGCAAAAATCTTCAAGAACTAATATCGGCGAGAAATTGGTAGCCATGTGCCTTTGGAGCTTAACAACTCAGCCAAAGAAAAATGCTAGCACAATACAAAAATAATCATATGAAAGCTAAAAGTTGTTTTCGTCAATGACTTTGAAGATGTTTCTGTAGAAATTTTTTTTGGTTTGGAGACTGAAAAATGTAAAAAAAAGGGATTTTTGGGTACATTTAGGAACAGTCAAGTTTAGATCCCTATTTAGCATAAAAGGGAAAAAATTGAAAAAAATCATGAGTATGAGGAAAACTATTGCGAAAAAATTTCAGTTTATAAAATTTGGGAATTAATAACTACTGTTGCTTAAAAGTACAAAAATGTACAACTATTTCATTTTCAGTTCCAATAAATATATTGAAGCGATTTAAACTGCAAACTGTAACGGACAGGCTCTGTAATTATTTTAAATCTTTAGTCTTTTTTGTTGTTGGAAAGCAAGTTCCAGAAAGCAGGTCTGGACCCTTTCTTACTGCCGAACGCCCGTGTCTTTTTTCGACACGTTGTTCTGAATCCTTGGGCGGCACCTGGAACGTCCTCGGCAGCAAAAAAAGGGTTCGAGCTGCTTTCTGGCACTTGCTATCAAACAAAAAAAAATTCTAAAAACATCGCGACTTTCACTAAAAATGAGACTGTCACATCCTTCCGGGTGATTGAAAATAATTACAGAGCCTATCCGTTACAGTTTTAGTTTTAATCGTTTTAATATCTTTATAAAAACTGAAAATATTATAGTTGTACTTTTTTGTATTTTTAAACCACAACTTTGATTATATCTTAAGTTTATCAACTGCAATTTGTTTACAATAGTTTTCTTCATACTCATGAATTATTTCAAATTTTTTCCATTGCCCCTTGTACAAGAAATAATGCTCTAAACTTGCCTGTTTTCAAATGTACACGAAAATCCTTACTTTTTACATTTTTCAGTCTGCAAAGCGCAACATTCTTTTACATAAACATCTTAAAGCTCGCTTACGTAGAACACTTTTAGTTTTCATATGCCTATATTTTATTGCGCTGGCACTTTTTTGGCTGAGTTGTTAAGCTTCAAAGGCAGAAGATAAATTAGCTAATTAAATCTATTATTAGAAGCACATGTTTTTTCTAAGTTATGTTTGAATTTCTTACCTTAAGGACGTACTTTAAATACTCTTACAGTATTGTTATTGTTTGAAAAAATTATTATCTGCTACATGACGTTTCGGAATCAGACTGATTCCCTCATCAGATAACTAATATCAAAGTAAAATGTGAATCATTAACTAAAATAGTGTACATTCAAAAAGTAGGATTTCAACTTCATCCCATTTATTGACAGGTGGATCTTGTCCATGGCATTGAACCAGATCTTTAGCTATGACTTTGTAATTTTTTTCCACATGGTTACTGTTATTTTTATGTTCCTTTATTATAATTCGTAGATGGCATTTTGTTTCTCCTACATGGGTCCTGCCACAAACACACGTGATTCTATAAACTACTTTACATTGATCTAAAGTGTCTAGTTTATCTTTACCTAATTTAATAAATTATTTAGCTCGGAATTGACTCTAAAAACAGTTTTAATTTTTAATTCATTCAGTAGCCTTTTAAAGTGTTCAGAAATAGTCCCCAAGAAAGGTATGGATATGATCTCTTGTTTTACATCAATGATTCTATCAACAGTGTCGTTAGAAGATTGGTTTTTCTTAAAATCTAATTCTGAAAGTCTTTTTTTAATATGTTTCTGTATGAATACATTAGGATAATGAATCTCGGCAAAGTTGTGAATTCAAAAAATTAATAGGCTTTTTGTTTTTAATATCAAACGTAAATTGTAATCCATTGTGGTAAGAATTAAAGCGTGAAACTGTCAGATTGATTTTATCTTTAGGTAGAATGAAAAGGAAATCGTCTACATAACGAAAATGCACCGGAGTTTGCAAACCCAATCTTTGCATAACGTTTGTTTCAAGACCTTGCATAGAATTCTCAGCAAGAATTGCGGAGATGGGTGACCCCATTGGGGTGCCGAACGTCTGTCTGTAAAATTGATTATCATATTTAAAGTAAGTGGATTCCATTAAGAAAACGATACCCTTCTTAAAGCCATCTAAAGGAATTTCTGTAGACGATTCCCTTCTTATTCTACCTAAAGATAAAATCAATCTGACAGTTTCAAGCTTTAATTCTTTCCACAATAGATTACAATTTACGGTTGATATTGAAAACGAAAAGTCTATTAATTTTTTGAATTTACAACTTTGCCGAGATGATAATAATTTTATTATTACGAATTGGTTTAGGAAAGCAGCTTATTCTGGAAGACTTCTTAATTTTTTATCCAACCACCCTATCCAACATAAAATAGGAATTGTTAAAAACCTAGTCGATGCCGCTGTTCTACTTTTAGACAATACTTTCCACTTAAATGACGTGCAAATTGTCAAAAAATACTCAAGGTATAATAATTATACTAATGAATTTATACAAAATCATATTAAAAAAAGACTTTCAGAATTAGATTTGAAGAAAAACTAACATTCTAACGCCACTGTGGATAGAATCATTGATGTAAAACAGGAGATCATGTCCATACCTTTCTTGGGGACTACTTCTGAAAATTTTGAAAGGCTATTGCATAAATTTAAAATTAAAACTGTTTCTAGAGTCGATTCCAAGATACATAAATTTATTAAAACCTAGTAGTGGGCAACGTACCATTTATGTACCGGAACGACGGGTGACTTCGTGGGCCTGCTGGACGTATAAACAAGTTATTTTTAGGCTCCTAAAGTTTCAGACGTCAGGCTCAACTATAGTTCCGTCACATGTGCACGTGCGGTCGCTATGATTTGACCCTTTCCTATTTCAAGGGGGCGTTTACTATTATATCTTCGAGAATTTCCTCTCAACTTCATCATGTTCGACGAAGAGTAAGTATTATTATTTATCTATTGTTCCTAAAAATGCTCTTTTGTTATATTTTCGAAGGATAGATATTTACTGATATAATGATCATGGATAGTGATGGATTTATGTTTATCACATAAATATTATCAGTTATAAAGTTGTGTGTCCCATATATGTTACGTTGCCCACTACGCATGTAACTGGCAGTCTTTCATTTTTTCTTGGTTTTCATGCATTTGGCATCAATATTAGAGCCCGGATTGACGGTAAAACAGGCAATCGATCTTCTTTCAACTGAGCAAACGGCAGTTGGTAGCTAAAGTGGAAGTAAGGTCTCGTCACGATTGATTTCCATCACAAATCACAGATGATCCTAGCAATAGTACTCATTCGAAAATAAATGTGAACATCGACACGAACCCTTCTGCTCCTTCTCCTGTTACTAGCCCCAGACCTGGAACCAGTTCTGCGATTTCTAAAAGAAAGAGACTTGATAAAAATGCTTCTCTGAAGAGGGGAAAATCTACAAAACCCGTGAAATCTGGTCGCATAAACAAGCGCAAGGAGAAATCCAAGGTTGCTTCTAAGTTTGTTGCTGAATGGGTCGAAGGAGACTTTGAAGATTTGTCGAGGATTTTCGTTACCCTTAACTATTCAGCTTTCGCGGATTTTTCTCCAGTTAAAATATTCAAATGCTTTATTGATGATGAAGTTATAGACCTGATGACGTCTGAATCAAATCGATAGGCCATCCAAAAAAGTATACCCTGTGAACCTTTCACCACTGACGAGCTACGATGTTTCCTAGGCATACTAATTTTCTCAAGCTACCACTACTTACCTTCTAAGAGGCTGTACTGGGAAAAGTCTCCTGATACCCACGTACCCCTTGTTAGTGATGCTATGCGGCTGAAGCGATTTGAGAAAATTCTCAGATGCTTTCATGTCGTTGATAATGAGGTTTTCGATCCAAGTTTCACAGACAAGTTGTGGAAGATAAGATCTCTAATAGATAAATTGAAGAAGAAATTCTCTCTACATTTCGTCCCTGAGAAAAACATGTCATACAATGAGAGTAATGTGAGGTATTTTGGGAAGTTTCATCTAAAACAGTTTATCCCGAAAAACCTATACGTTTTGGTTACAAGGTATGGTCCTTGAATACACCCAGGGGGTACCTTCTGGACTTTGAAGCTTACCAGGGAAAGAGTGGGAATGACTACACTCATATCGAGAAATTGGTAGGTAAGTCTACTGCTCCTTTTCTGAAAATGGTAGAAAACATCCCAGAAAAATTAAAGTCCTTACATTTCCATTTATACGTCGACACTTTATTCACAACATTTAAACTACTCTTACATATGCAACAGTTAGGATATGGTGCAACAGGTACTTTGCGGGAAAATAGAATTCCAAAGGCGTGTCCTCTGGCCAGCAACAAAGTTTTGAAAAAGTTTCCCCGATTTCACACGGAGAGTATAATAAATAAGCCACATGGTGTTCTCCTCTGCAAATGGGGAGAGAATTCGATGCTGAGTGAGTATAATCAAGGAATGGGTGGTACAGACCGGATGGATCAAAATGTAAACCTATACCGGATCCAAATAAGGAACAGAAAATGGTACTGGCTACTAGTTACCTGGCTGAATGTAGCTCTTCAAAGTTCATGGATTCTGCATCGACATGCTGGAAACAATATTTCTCAGCTGGATTTCAGAAGAGGAATTGCACTGACTTACTTGAAGAAATTCAAAACCCAGAAGAAGGCAACTGGGCCTCGGTGAATGAAATCATTAGATCAGTCAAGATTTTACCACAAAGATAATTTTTTAGAGAAATTTCCGAATCAGAAACTTCGACGCTGCGCTTGAACGAATTGTAAGACGAAATTTCGCTATTACTGCGCAAAATGTGATGTGGGATTATGTACGGATTGTTTCAAGCCTTATCACAACATGATGATTAGCTGTATCATATATGGTACAGCTAAATTTATCTAAATTTAGTAACGTAAAAAATTAGATAATGTTATATTCTCCTTCCGAAAGGTCCTTCTAGAAAGAAACAGATAGAAATTCAAGAAAAATGATCGAAATTGAATTAAGGCCACTACTGGGTTTCAGGTAAAGATAAACTTTACACTTTAGATCAATGTAACGTAGTTTATAGAATCACGTGTGTTTGTGGCAGGACCTATGTAGGAGAAACAAAACGCTCCCTACGAATTAGAATGAAGGAACATAAAAATAATATCAACCATGTGAATAAATCACAATGTCATAGCTGAACATCTGGTTCAATGCCATGGAAGAGATCCAACTGTCATTATTTGGGATGAAGGTGAAATCCTACATGTCGAACCTAATTTTTATAAGCGTGTCTTTGCTGAAATGGTTTTCATTAAATAAGAAGGCAAAAACTGTCTCAACAAAGTAACTGGTTTAGATTCTTTCAAAGATTCTAATGTTCTAATTACAACGAGTACTCATTTAGTAAGATAGAGACGGAGGATACACAGCCTGTCATCCTTTTAATTTTATTATTTAACGACTCAAAAATTTTCGATTTCAATTTATAAACTACATAATGACTTAAGGTATTGTAATTTTTACTATTCCTATAATTACCGTCATGTTATAAATTTGGACACCGTTTTAGTTAATGGTCATGTAATATATAAAATTACCGAATAAATAGTCTGGAAGAATTCGACAAAATAAGGTTTTTCCTTACTAATAATAATTAGTTGTTTCCCAGACGTAGAATTAAGAAATTTTACATCCCAAAATTCTTTACATATCTGTTTCAAGTTTTTTACCTGCTAAAAATTTCCAGTTCCAACTCAGAATTTATTATAATATTAAAATTCATTGTTCTAGCTTATGATTTATGTACATTTTTATTCAAATTTTTGCGGGATATATTCCAGAAAATATTTTTAAATTCCAAAAAGCCCCAGAAATCCTGTGATACCCCAGGTATCCCTTAAAAATTTTAAGGTATCTCATTTCAAAAATCTGCGAATGGTTTCAATTTTAATTATTAAATTCAATAAATAATTGTAGAATATACTTAAAAATTGTAATAAGTATAAAATGTTTTCGCGATTATATTAGGGATATTTTTAATAATTGTATTTGTATTAATGTAATATTATCAATTAAAAATAAAACAAAGTTAAATTTAAATTCTTAAAAATAGAAATCTTTATGGCGTAAAAAATTTTAATATTTCGGGTATATATGTTGTAATTTCGTCTTTTCAATATATTTCAAGAATATAAGAAGCTGAAGTTTATTTTATCACCAAGGAATGTGATAACATAACAATTTTACTGGAATTATGATGATACAGCAAAATTATGCGGATGCGCTTTACTTCTTTAATGCGAGGAAAAATAATGCTAATAAAAAGAAGGATCTTTTTCAAAAAAAAAAAAAAAAATTTCTAATAATACCTATTGCAAATAATGTATCAAATGATGAAGGAGTTAATTATAACATCTTGAATATTTCCACAAATATTCTTCAACCTTACCAAATAGTTATTGCGTGTCTGCATGTTTTAAAAAGGGCTTCATTTTCTTAGATGAATGCAAAATATTTGGATTTTCGTACTAAATGGATGTATTTTGAAAAAAACAGCAAAATCGAATGGTTAAACTTATAGTAAAAAACTTAATATCTAATAAATAAATACGAATTTTTAACAAAATAGTTAAATTTTTAACCAAAGGAATGCATTCTAAAACGAAAGATAGATGCTCAACCCAGCATGTTAATTTTCTACAAGAAAATATTAACTACTTTCAAGAAAACACATGAATTTTCAACAAAATAATTGAATTTTAGTTAGAAAGCAATCGATATTCCAGAAGCAAATTAATTCGCTTTATTTTTGTTTGAAAAATCAATTCTTAATAAAAAAAGAGAGTACTTGAATTGACAAAAAAAAATTAAATTTAAAAAAATAAATAAATTTTCAATTGCAAGAAGGATTTTTCAAGACAAAATACATTTTTCAACACAAAAGACTAGTTTACTACCACAATGAAGAATTTTTTCATCAAAACGCATAGATTTTCAACAGAAACGGAATATATTTATTTTCAGTAAGGAAAATACAACCAAAGCATATTCGACACACAGATATAAGACTTCAGCTGACTGGTATAATTTTCAAAAACAAAACAAAAATATTTTTCCAACAAGAAGATTGAATATTCGTCAAAAGACCAATTTTCAACAGAGAACATGAATTTTCTACTGAAAAAGATGATTTTTGAAGCAAAAGTTTTATAATCATTGGAAGTCAATTGTAGTAACGAAACGACCATTTGTCAGGCGTTAAAAAAATTGTATTGTCTTATTTTATTTTACGAGGGTGGATTGATAAGTTTCCGGCCTGACCAAGAAAAACAACGTTTTTAAGAATTTTTTTTTTTATTTCTCAACATAATCTCTTCCAAGGCTGATAC
>NC_046663.1:25800412-25812091 GCF_010883055.1 Belonocnema kinseyi
TCGGGCTGAAACTATAGCTACAAGCTATCTAAGGATGGTACTATAGAACGCCACCTCAAGGTAGGCCTAGTGGCGCCATCTCTTGGTCAGGCCGGAAACTTTTCAATCCACCCTCGTATTATTAAAAATAAAATAATTAATTTCACTCTAAAACAGCTCTGTTTTCCACATGCTGCCATTCCATATGGCCCGTTCATTCCACTTTGTGGGATAGCAAACAAAAATGTTACTTTTATTTATTTGAAAAATTATACAATTTCGTTTACAAAGTATTGAAATTTAATAATTTTGTATACAAAGCGTAAAAATTAAACATTTTTGTATTGGATTAAAAAATCACTATATTAAATGATTATAGTTGAAAACTTTGAAAATAGAATAAATTTAAAACTTTAAAGAAGAAATATTGTCAGAATAGAGTTTTACAAATGGGTATTTTAACATTCAACAGAATTTACATTTCATAATTTCTCTCTTAAAATGTTCAAGATACAATAATTAAAAATTCAAAACTTTTTGATTTAAATAATTTTAAATCTAAACAGATTAAAATTAGATACATTTGCTTAGGCAAAAAAATAAATTTAAGATCAGTTTCACCTTTAAAAATGAACAGAAATTTTAGTTATAAGCCCTTGAGTTATTAAAAATATTAAACTTGAACTTTGCTGTATCACCATAGCTCAAATAAAATTGTTATTTTATCGAATTCTTTGGTGATGAAGTAACCATGAACTTATTGTCACGAAAATTTCTGGATAAGAGGAAAATCACAACTCATTCACGGAAATAATAAAACGTTATCACGCAATTGAGATTTCTATTTCTACGAATTTGGATCGAAATTTGTTTTATTATTCTTAATAATTTAAAAAAAAAATCTTATTCATAATATTATAATACAAATACAAATTGTGTAAATACAAATAATAAACCTGTTTTTCAATAAACTCAATAGTCGAAATGCATACATTGTCGAAATTTAAGATTGTCTAACAAGGTACATCTCATTAGATGATATTAAGGCTATAAAAACAAAAAATGTAATAAAGGCCGTTTGGAATGGATGGTTAAAATAGAATTGAAAACCTAAAGAAATACTAACAGATAATGGAACCGAATTCACTTCAGAAGAATTTAAGCAATTAATAAAGGATTTAAAAATTAAGCACACTTTTACAGAATAATAGAAGAAGAAAAATGATATTACGAAAAATTGGAACGACAGAAATTGTTAAATGAGAATAAATTAGAAAAAGCTCGAAGAAAAATAAAAGAAGCACAAGAAGTACAATCAAAACCCCAAAAAGAGAAACCTTTCAATCCAGGTGACAAAGTACTACAGAAAAATCATAGCTATACTAAAGGAAGTGAAAAAAGGTTAGGCCCTTATGAAATTAAAGCAGTAGGACAAACTCATTGTACTTTATTAAATAGCAGTAAAATACACAATGATGATTTTAAAATCTTTGTTACAGATGAAGATCTTATTAATAACATGGATGATTCTCATAGCCTGTGTAGAAATACAAATGGGGAACTAGTCTGGTTCCCGACCATTTGACCCCACTTAAAGTCAGGGGGCTAGTCGGGTCACCTGACTAGCCTCCGACCAGTAGCGTCACGGTAGATTAGCCGGGAGCTAGTCAAGTGCCCCGACTTATTCTAGTCGGACCCTGATCGGGTACTAGTAGGGGGAAAATTTGATTTAATAGGAATAATATCCTACGCTTAAAAATGCATAAATTTATGTAACTAAAATTCCCCAAATTTCGTGGAATATTAATTTAAAAAAAAAAAACTTCAGCTGGAACGCAAGCAATGGAAGAGCTTTGCTCTGAAGAAACCGCCATGTTGGTCACGGTAGAATCTGCTCTAGGTAATTATGCTTGTTACGTGTGGACTGCTGTCTTAAACTCTCGACGCGTCATTTCTATTGCGCGAGAGGCGGCACGTCGCGCCTTTGCGGATTTTGTTTAAAGCTACTAGTCCAGAACCGCAAGACTCAAATGAAGGTGGTAGCGAAATCTGAACTGTACCGCGCTTAATAGTTTACTACTAGTTTACTCATCTTGGAGTTAATAATTATTTATTAAGTATATTTGAGATGAATTTAACATTAAAAAATATTTTCTCCAAAAAACGGTGAAAAATTATTGTTAAATATATTCTTAGTGTTTTAGAATAAAAAAAAAATTATTAGTGAACAAAAAGGCCCAACTAGGTCTTGAACAACCACCGAACAGGCCCCAACTGAAATTTTAACAACAAAAAGCCCAACCAGTCCCTGATTAGTCCCCGACTGGGTACTTTGTCAAAATTGATAACCCGGCTAGCCCCCGATTAGTGCCCGATTTGTAATAGGGTCAAATCGGGTTATTTCCACACGGGAATGCCTATGACGAACCTCAGCGAGGCACAAGATGCGATAACAGAAATTAAAGGAAACTTAAACAGAGAATAATTAGGAAAAGCATTTCTATATGACAACGAATGGACAATTATAATCGGAATAAATGTGTAGAAGCAAAGAATTTCCAGCTTTTAACTGCAATGAATGCATTTTTAAAGCAATAATTCCTAGCGTAACTGCACAAGTAAATAGACTCAAAACTAAAAAAATCATTTTACATAATGTTGTGAGTAAACAAAGTTTTAGGAGAGGACTGTTAAATATAATAGGAGATGCCTCTACATTGTTTTTTGGAACTCTTTCGCAGAATGATTTAGAAGAAATAAATAAAGAATTAGACCATCTCTACCAAAATGATAATAAAATATCAAGTGTTTTGACAAATCATACGAAAATATTAAAATTAAGACTGATTGATAATTTAGCAATGAGAAATTTATCAAGAGTCAGTGACGAAAATAGAATAAATATTATTCTCCAAGACAAAATCACTCTAAGTAACACTTTCATTACGGAACTTAATGAAAATATTAATACAGCATTAAACTCAATTAATCTAGGAAAGGACGGAATTATAGAATCTAATCTAGTTACACCAAAAATAATTAAAGAAACTATTATGGAATCGTTTAGCATCGTTTGAAAATTTTTTCTTTTCGTTCAAAGAATAATAATTTTCATAAAAAATGCATTTTTTGTTAAAAATTAAACTAATTTGTCAAGAATTAGTTTTTCTTTTTGAAAGACTTGCTTAAGAAATGATTTTCTTAAAGATTTATAGTTATAGTTTCAAATTCATCTCTTTGGTTGAAAGTTTAACCTTTTTGCTAAAAATTAATCTTTTTTATTTGAAAATTGTTGAACTACCTTGCAAAAAATTAATTTTTTTCATGGAATGGTTCTGTCTTTGGTTAAAAATTTAACTGTTGATTGGGAAAGCCTTTTTTTGGTTAAATATTTTTTTAAAGTAAAAATCCTCTGTCATTTTTTAAGAATTGATCTTCTTTATTAAAAATTCTTAACTTTGGAGTGAACTTAGAAAATATAAAAACAATGGACTAAAATATATGCGAATTTAAAATATATCTTAAAGAATTTAACGGAAATCTAATCTCATTCGAGAAAAGACAACCGAATTTTTTAACTAAACAAATAATATTTAGTTAGAAGTGTTTGTTTCAAAGAAATAGGCATTTGTAGCAACAAGACTTTTTTTATATAAAATATTATTTCTGCTATTATTTTAGAAATTCTCTTATATTTATGAATGTACTAACTTTCTCCAAATTTCATGATATTGCCTGATTTCAAAATCCTCCACAAGGGAAAATTTCTATAATAAAATTGCAAATAGAAGAAAATTTTTGAATAATGAAATTCTTCGCAAAACCCAATTTTTACCTCTTTCGAAATACGATATTTTTGATAACACGGCCGAACTCTAATATTGATGATTTTCGAAAATAATTGGAAATTTTCTGATTTTTTAAGATGTTTTTATAGCTTTAATTATTTTATCATTTTTGGGAATGATCTTTAGTTGAAAACCTAACTATTTTGTTAAATATTTATATGTGAAAGATTAAAAGAAAATTAAAAAAACATTCTAATAATTCTAAAATTACATGGTGAATTTTCGAACTAATCTTTTTAATTATCTAAATTTTATAAGGAATTAAAAAAAATGTTACACAAAATATAGATTGTTGATGATTTTAAAAATATGCAGAAAAATTTCGAAAAGATCCAACAGAATTGAATTTATTTGAACTTCCTATAAAAGTACATAATAAAATTTTTTAAATTAATTTTATGAGATTACTTAAAAACATTTCAAAACATTCTTGAAATTAACAGAAAAAATAAATAACTAATGCAATTTTTTATCGTTTAAATATTTTTGGAAAAATTCGAATTGTTTTGAAAATTCTTAGAACTTTTGAAAAAATTGAAAATTTGGAAAGAATGCCAAAATTGTCAACAAAAATAATCAGGAAGATTTTAAGCCCATTTAATGAATAATACGTGTCAGTTAAAACAACAACAAGTTCTAAGCTGAATCAAATTTTTCTCATAATTTTGATTTTTTGATTTTAGAAGCACATGAAATCTGCAAAAATGTTTTTAAATTATTCCAAGGAACCTAGAAAAATGCTATTTTTGTATAGTTGTATATTTTATTAAGCGAAATAATTTGTTTAAAATAATTATTTGGTTTAGAATAAATAAAAAAACTTTTCAATATGAGAAAACTAAAAATATATACAACGAGCGACAGGAAAAAATCTTGAATTACAAAAGACTCATTCTTTTCAGTTTAAAGATTTCTTTGTGCTTGAAAATGTTTTTTTTTAAATCCAGAAATATTCGAATTTAATTCATCGGGAATTTGCAAATTCGGAATTTTTATATTTCCGCAATTTTATAATTCCAAAAAATCTTGGTTTCAAACAATTTTTTCAGGAATTTTACCGCCCCGGAAGTTTATGTTTTGAGATTTTTCGGCCGTCCCGTAAACTAATAATTGGTAAATGAAATTAATAAAATTTCCAAAAAACTGCGATCAATAATAATCCCAGAAATAAAATTGCAGACAAACAAAAATTGTTCAATTATGCAATTTCTAAATATGATAAATTAAAAATCTGTTATGCAATGAAACACAAAATAATAATTGATAAATATTGCATTTATGGAATGAAAATATTTTTAAATTTATGTATTATTTTGAATTTTATTATCAATTTGTACCGCTAACATAAAATTGAAAGGGAAAGCGTTTGTACCATATTATCTTGATGCAATGTAATTCAGTTTCGAGTAACACATTTTCTTCAATAAACACCACATTTTTTCAAACAAAATTTTATTTTTAGAAAACAAAGGTCAAATTTTTTCTTATGGCCTACTTTTATCTATTCGTTATTTCTTATCACTTTAAATTATTTGATAAATATAATTTTAGTTATAATATAATAATATCACAATAATATTTATTGTAATTTTTTTTCTAATTGAGAATTTTCCAAAAATGGGCAGAAAATACTTTTTTTTGTATCGTGAAAAGATAAATTTTAATACAAAAATGAAATGGTTGAAATTTTAATTAAAAACTAATTCTCTACTAAAATAATGAATCTTCCACTAAGAAAATAAATTTTTAACAAATAGTAGAATTTTCGACAAAAAAAAATTAATAATTTTTACTAAAAAGAAAAAATTTTGAAGAACGCACATTAATTTATTACGAAAAAACTCAAGTTTTAACAAAAAAATTAATATTCAACTAAATCGAGAAATCTTCATTTGGATTTTTAACTTTTTAAATTCATCTTTTTGGGGCCAAAGTTAATTTACAAAACCTTGATGGTCATACATTATTTTAGTACTTTATATATTCAGCATAAGAAAATAATGTCGCAATAGTATTTATTAGTAAAATAAAAATTTTATTGATTAATTAAACAAATATATTTTTGCATAATTGTTTTCTTTTATAACAAATATTTTATTTTCTGTGGAAAAATGATTATTTGCATTTGAAAATTCATGCTAATTGTTGAAAATTTGTCCTTTTGTTGAAAATTTAACCTTTTTTGTGGAAAATTAGATTTCTTTGTGAAAAATCCATTTTCTATGATGATAAATCGTTTTAATTTCAAAACTCTTTTTTTGTGTTGAAAATAGAAACATTTTGTCGAAAAAAATTTTTGTTATAAAAATGGTATTAATCTTAATATATAACTATTTAATTTTTGGTTACAAATATATCTTCTTCAATTTTATTTTGAAATGCATGTATTTTGTTGAAAAATCATATTTTGTGGTATAGTGTTTTATCTTTTTCTAAAAAAATTCGCCTTTTGGCAGAAAATTAATTTTAATACATTAATCAACTTAATACCAACACAGGTGGAATTGTAACATAATCCAAGATTTTTTATTAAAATAGTTACATCTCCAACCAAAGAAATGAAATTGCGATTAAAAAAACAGAATTTTTGAATAAAAATGCCAGTTTTCTATAAATAAGATGAATTGTTAACCAAATTCATTATTTTACAAAAAATTTAATATTTAAATTCTTAACTAAATAATTCAATGCCAATAAAAAATCTAATATTCAACCAAAAAAATGAATTTTTAACAAAAGATATAAAAAGATTAAACATTTTCACAAAAGAAATAAATTTTCAACTAAAATAAGGATTTCTCAACAACCAAAATAATTTTAAAGAAGACAAGTTTTCTACCAAAATTACATTTTTTTTAACAAAAAGCATGAATTTTGAACAAAAAATGGAATGTTTATGTTTTCATTTAGGAAAATTAATTTTTAACCAAAAATGAAATAGTTCTTTTTTAAGTTAAACACCAACTTTTCAACAAAAATAATTTTCAACAAAATGGTTTAATTACATTTTTTTAAATTAAAATAAATAATCATCTTTTAAAAAATCGACTTTCAATGAAGAAGATAAAATTTTCACCAAGAAAGACCAATTTTCAACCAATAGCATAAATTTTCCACTAAAAAAGATCATTTTTTAACCAAAAGTTTTATGATCATTGGTATGAAATTATAGTTACCAGATGGCTTTGTTTTTAAAATTGTTTCATTCGATATGGCATTAAATTATTGTAGTTTAAAACTTCGAGAGTTCGATAATTTTAAAACGTTAAAAACTAAATGTTTTCAAAATAGGATTTTGAAATAGAATAATTTAACATTCAGACAATTTTAAGCTGAAAAAAATTATTTAACGGAAAAACGCTCCTTTATGGAGGCCCAAAAAAATTATCATGACAAAGTTTTAAACAAAAAAAAATAAATAAAAATTCGAATAATTTAACCAACTTTTTGGTTCTTAGAAAAAAACTTAATTAAATTGTTAACAAATAAAATAATAAAAAATTCGACCGGTAAGTGAAAATGCATTTTCTTAGCTGATGATTCATCACTTTAGTAAACAACTCTTTTTAATGGAAAATTGAAGTATTTCATTTCTTACTGAAAATTCATCTATTTAGGGTCAAAGTTGTTATTTAGTATCATTTATTGAAAATACAGTAACTAAATCTTCTTGTCAAAGAAAATTTGTTTAATGGTCAAGATATTTATATAAATTATCTTTCAGACTTAAATTAATAATATTTTTCAAACAAATCTCAATACAAGCTTTTTTTAAATGTGCAAGGTAGTTTGTGATTAAATTATTGAATTAAGAAATATAATGGAAATTGTTGTTTTTAAATATTCTCATGAAATTATTTTATATTTTTCTATGAATCTTAATAAAAATCAGTTCTCTTGAATCCCTTAAAAATTTTTGAAAAGTTTCTGCATATTTGATATCATTAACGATCTATATTTTGTATCACATTTTTTGTAAACTTTTTAAAATTTAATGTTTTCAACTAAAGAGATGGGTTTTAAACTGTGATGATGAATCTAAGAACAAAACAATTAATGTTTAAAAAAGTAGTTCAATTTTTAAGCAAATAATGGAATTTTCAACCAAATACAAATTAAATTGATATCGCTGAGAGTGAACTAATTGTTTCTATTACTGTCAAAATTTAAAAATTAACGGATATTTCCAAAAAATTCCGAATTTACCGGCATTTCTAAAATTACCAATAATTCCGAAGAATTGTAAAATAATCACAAATTCAAAATATCTGAAAACTTAGAAAATTCCCAATAATTTTTGAAAATGATAAATTTTGGGCTTCTCGCGGAATTCCGTCCTTCAAAAACTGTAGTTTGTTCACAATTCTGTTTCCTGAATTTTCCATTGTAAGGAATTTTCAGATTCGGTAATTTGGTACTTATGAATCTGTCATCACCTTCTGATGAAAATTCGAATTTGATCTATATCGAAAATTCAACTTTCTTGTTAAACGTTAGCTTAGTTATATGTTAAACTATTTGCTTAAAAGTTGTTTGTTAGTGTTAAAAAGTTAATCTTTCTAATTGAAAATTCTTTTTCACTGTTATAAAATTTCCTTTTTGATTAAAGAATGATCATTTTTTGTACAAATTCCTTCCTATTATTCAAAACTAAACTTATTTTTTAGTGTTTTTTTGTGAATAAGTTATTTTAATTAAAAATGGAACTATTAAATTTTTACTTGAAAATTAATTACTTTTTGTTAAAATTTCGAGTTTTTGGTCAGAAAATTATTCATCTTGGTTAAACATTCATTAACATGGTTCTTAAAAGTTCCTTTTTCATTGGTTCAAAATTGACCTTTCTTGTTAAAAATTCAACTGCAATTTAAAAGTGTACCATTCCGTTTGAGATTCACATTTTGTTTTTTTACGCAAAATTTTTAGCTCAAACCTTTTGCTTTAAAAATTATTTTCTTACTGAAAATTAAATTTTATTATATGCTTTTGTTAGAAGCAGAACGGTTGGTTAAAAAATTTTAATTTTAGATTTTTTTTAATTCAAGAAGTTAGTATAATAGTCTTTTAGGGCTTTCAGAAAGGAGCATTTTTCCTTGAGAGACTTTATTTGATATCGTGTATTCTTTGGCTTAAAATTTTCATTTTTGTTTATTGCATATAGTTGGCGTCAAAACTCAAAACGTGGAATCTTGAAAATCTTGAAAATTCATTTGTTTTGTTGAAATACATTTTTTTTGGCCTAAAAGTTTAAATGCATTGCTGAAAATTAGTATCTATTTATTATATAATAATTTTTTAACTATTCCATTTCTTTTTTGTTCGAAATACATATTTTTTAATAGAGATTCTAATATTTTCTTTAAAATACATGTACTTTGTTAATAATTCATTCTTTTTGTTAGAAAATTGATCTTCTCCATTGAAAGTTCATATTTTTGGTTGAAAATCAATTTTTTAAATTAGTTTTTTAATTGACAATTGAATTTATATTACGACTTTACTTTTATAAATTTTTCGTTGAAAATTCACGAATTTAGTTAACATTTAATCTTCTTTGGCAGAAAATTAGTCTAATTCATCAATAATTCTTTTTTTTATTGCAAATTCATTTCTTCGGTTTGAAATGTAACTATGTTGAGAAAGATTTATGGGTTATGTTAAAAGTTCATCTTTATTCATAGTGCTTTAATAGTGTTGATTTAACGTTTATCTTTTTATTTGAAAATTTACTTTCTCTTGTTAAAATTTCAAATAATGTTTGTAAAGTTTTTTTTTTTAATTTAAAAATTGATTTTGGAATGAATGCAAAATGAAGTATTCAGTTTTTGTTCGTAAAATGTCAGCATTTTTTAAAAATATTCAATTTTTTTTTAATTCATGTTTTTCCTAAAGTTCTTAACTGTTTTTCTAGGGTAGTAACCTTTTTTATCTTAAATGCTATATTTGGAATATACGGTATAATCGAATTTCAAACTATAGGCTATAATTTTAATGAAATCATTAAACCCTTTTAAGGCATGGAGACACGCAATAATTATTTTGTAAGTTTTAACAATATTGATTGAAATATTTAAGATATTTAAGCCACATAAAAATAAAAAACTTTCTTTTAAAATAAAAACTAAGTGGAAAACATTTATAAAGGTAAAATTGTTTAGTTAAAAGAAGCATTTCAAGTACCTAAATATTTTAGGAAAAATCTTATTCCTGAACCGGATTATTTGTCGCTAAAAACTTTAAAAAATTTTAATTCTAACAAACTCGAAATTTCAAATGAAGGTTAAAATTAAATAATAATGATACATTATCATTAATCGCTGAAATTATCATTTGCAAATCTCATAGCTAATTCTGTTGATATGTACTTCTTGATGACATTGGTGAAGGATTTTTGGATTTGATTTTCCCTGTTCAAAAAGTAGACCCAAATAATTTTTCCGCAAAAATAAAAAAATATCAAAACTGATGAAAATAATTGATAATACATTTGGTTTCTTCCTTATATTTGAAGGTTCAGTTAACTCGTTAGCTAATTTTCTGTCAACTATATTTCAGAAGGTGGAAGCCGATAAAATAATGTATTGTTTATCAAGTAGAAAAGGTGTTATTAAAACAATTTTTAATGAAATTTCGTAGTCTTAGGAATGTGCAATTTATTCATTTTATAGAAATTAAAGATTCATACTTTATTTTGATGTCTGACTTTATTGCGTCCTCAACCCAAAGACTTATCATTCCTTTACTTACTTCCGTTTTCGTTTGGGAAACTTGGAGTGTTGAAAATTGCTCGATGCCTCCAAACGCGAAGAGTGCTTTGCACTTTCGGGTTTTTTAATAATTGGAATCATAGTGTAAAAATATTTACAGACAAAATCTCAAAAATACTCCCCACAATAACCTCAAACTAACCGAATTTTTGTATCTTGTGTTCCAGATGTTCAAGATGGAGCCCCAATGAAAACAGATGCACAGCTAAGTTTATGGCGCTGCAATCAAGAGCTGAGAAACACAGTTGGTTTAAACTAGATTCAAGATATTAACCCTATTGTAGCCATAAAATAATTCTCCAAGACGGGGCCAAACTTGTAATTAGGCGAATATTTTACAATTTACACCGGGTTAGTGTCACATGATTTTAAAAAAGTTCAACCGTTTTTGCAGGAATTTAACAGAACTATGGGATTAAACAATTTTTTTCCTGAAACTTTTGAATATTTTAAGGAATTCCATTGATATCACAGGATCCCTAGAGCCTTTATAGGATTTTCACGTATTTCCCAAAATGCTGGAAATGTATCACAATTTTTTATTGACACAGGGAATTTTGTAAAAGAATTTTAATTCTTAATTGGAGCGGCGTATTTTTAAATGTATATGAATTCTAAACCGGAATTAAAAATGTTTTTACAGGTAAAAAACTTGTTGCGTTTTGTCGCGACTTTCGCGGATTTCATCAAATGTCGACGTTTTTAAGCAACCTCTGTCAGAAAAACAAGTTTTTAGTGGTGTCTGTCTGTCTGTCTGTCCAGAGTCGTCATCGTAGTTGTGGTTGCCTGTGTACCGGATAATTTTCGAAAGAATAGTTGGATAGGATTGTGCTTTGGTACACAGTTTGAGGGAACAAAAAAATCGAATTCGTTAACCAGCCACTTTTAATGAAAATTTAAAAAGTTAGAACAAAGAAAGGTACGAAAAGAGATAGATCACCAAAAAGTGTTCACGCGAAAAATCTAAAAATTTATCATTAATTGCTTATTTGTGGGTCCGGATGCAATAAGGGCACATAAAATTTTTTCGTGCGAAAACGAAGTCCCCTGGAGGCTTTAGAAAAAATTTTCGAATTTTAATTTTC
>NC_046663.1:25812191-25840047 GCF_010883055.1 Belonocnema kinseyi
GTGAAAAACGGATTAAAATCGACTTTTTCAAAAAAGTAAGTTTTTTGGCTTTAATTTTTAAACTAAAAAAGTTACAACTTTTTGTTTCAAGAAAAAAAGATGTGCAATCAAATTTTACATCCATATGTGTCCTTTGAAAATTAAAATTCGAAAATTTTTTCTAAAGCCTCCAGGGGACTTCGTTTTCGCACGAAAAAATTTTATGTGCCCTTATTGCATCCGGACCCACATTTATAGGATAAGTTGTTTTTGTGTTGTTGATAAGAATCCACATTCCAAATAAAGAAAATTAAATTTCTGCACAATAAAAGCTACGTGAATAAAAAAGACAAAATTCATTTAACTAAAGAACATTGAAAGGGTTGATCTACTGTCGGTAAGGTACAATCTCTGATGATATAGCAGATAAAATTAAAAAATAATTACTTGTATTATTAACACATAGCTAAAAATTGGCATTATTTTCTTGAAATAAGAGTTTTTATTCTGATCCCTCTGATAGCTTAATTGGAAAAGCACCTGACCGGAAATCAGAAGTTTTGTGGTTCGATTCCCAATGGAGGGAAGATGAAGTAGGATCTTTTTTTCAAGAAATAATTTTTAAATTGCATATAAATACGTTGAGCATTATCTAATAACTTGAAGGTCTGGAAAAAATCGAGTGCGAAGCACGATATACGTGTTTTATCTCTCTATCTAGGGGTCATAGAATAGTCACTTAGAATTTAAGGCAATATTTTTTCCGTGTCCTCCTTGAATGAGAACCATAAAATTACACAGTTCCACAAAAAGAAATCAAAAAGTCCTCTGATCAGATCAAGTGGACTATATGGTTTAGGTTGCGCTGATAACGAATCCGTGGCCCCTATGAACCCTGAACGTCAGGATCACGGTCATTTGATGGTCAACTTCGTTGATTTAAGAGATATCATATTTTTGCACTCAGATTATGAAAGAGCAAGAAACTTTAAGTTCGAATATATTTTTAGCTACGGACCCTTTTGACTTCTAGAGGTCACATAAAGGTCAAAAACATTCTTTAGAACTTCTAAACCTAGCAGCTTGTCATTGTTTGCTCATATCGAAGTAATGATCCTTATAAAATACATTTTCGTGTGTGCTAATCACGAATTCGTGGCCCCTATGACACCTACACATCAGGATAAAGGTCATTTGAATGTCAGCTTCTTTGATTTAAGAGATATCATATTTTTTAGCTCAGATTCTAAAAGAATTGGAAATTTTAGGTTCGGATATATCTTTGCCCACAGGTTCCAATGACCTCTAGAGACCATTTGAAGGTCATATATGAGCTGTCATTAACAAAATAAATTCACGAATAACGTTTCCGTTTACTGGAAAAAGATCTACAAAGAGATTTTCTTTTATCTTGAGTAGTAGCATCTCTCGAGAGACCAGCAATAGTCCGCATTCATACTTACATCTCAATAAACATGGTATCTTCCTTCGACATCCTTGAGGTCTTGATGAAATCGCTTAGTCTGTTCCTCACTGAAGTTTATAAAATTTTTCGGAAAGTAATCAATATGGGAGTAATCAGCATCTTTTTTAATTTCTAGAAATTTATGCTAAACTTCTCTGAAACTTTGCCATTTTGCTCGCTTCTTGTTCACCATTCTTCTCTCAAATTCGTTATGCTGCAACAGTTCTCTTACCTGTGGCTCATCAAACACTCCTTCATTAATCTTAGCTTTATAAAGTTTTGAAAACTTGTCAAAGATTTGCATAAAGGAATCACTTTCTTCTGGTAAGTTCTTCACTGCTTTTATGAATTGTGCAACCAAATCTAGCTTACTATTAAGAGGTGAAATACTGTCCACTATAAGTGGACAGTATATTTTTCACATAATGTTGCTTTCGGTTGCTCATTAGATTCTTTTTTTAAGACGACAGAATGACCGACTGGTGTATGAGCATATATGTTGCCATTATGGAGCAAAACAGGCTTTAAACTTCTTGTCAAAGAGTCTTTAAATATACGACAGTCACTAGCTTTATACTTAATGCACTGCAATTCCTTAACCAGACCTTCGACATTGTTAAAATATATCAAATTCACTTCCTTAGATAAAATTGCCTAAATGAGCAATTTTGATTTCGGTAGAAGGATACACGAGTTCCAGGCGCTAGAACTCCTTTTTCTTTTAATCTGGATGTTACTAGCTCGGAAAGTTTTTTCGGTAGTCTTTTGTTCGCACAAAATTCGTCATGACACTTTGTAAATTGTAAGCCACAAACTTCCATTGCTGTAGGGAAGTTAGCTGACGGGTAATGAAAAATACGAATCAGATAAGTTCGACTTCATAAAGACAATAGTGCCGTATTGTAAAAGCTGCGAAATTAACCTACAGGTGTAGGTAAAAGTGAAAAAATACCCAAGTGTCAGGGTCATAAGTAACAGCACGCGCAATTGCAGGAGAATAGCGCCAGAATTGCAAAAATTTCTGCAAAAACCTAGAATTTTTCGCTCTTTAAGAATCTGAGGTCAAAAATATGACATCTATCAAATTAAAGAAGTTGACCTTCAAATGTCCTTGACACTGACGTATGTAGGTCACAAGGGGTGTGGATTCGTAATCAGCACAATCAAAAACGTATTTTGTAAGGACCAAACCAAACCAAAGCATGCCAAACCATTAGGTTCAAACGTTCTAAAGCTTATTTCTGACCTCCTTGTGACCTCCAGAGGTCACTGGAACCCGTATATAAAAATACATTCAAACGTAAAATCTCTCGCTGTTTCAGAATCTGAGATCAGAAAGCTGATTTATTTTTTAACGGAAAACTAAACTATTCTATTATTTATTGTCAATTCACCTTTTTGCATTAAAATTTTATTTTTTTTGTTGAAAATTCATGTAGTCGTAAATAATTTGTCGTGTATCAAATTAATCTTCTTAGTATAAAATTATATTTTCCTTAAAAAAAAATTCAACTTTTCGGTTGAAATTTAAACAAATTTGTTAAAAATAAACATGATTGTCAAGAAGTATCATTTTTGATTAAAGTCAACTGTTTTTATTAAATTCAACTGTTTTTGATTTTTAAAAAATCTTTTTAGTTTAAAATTTTAATCTTTTTTGGTTCAAGTATCACGTATTTCATTATGTGTCGAGAATTGATATTTTTCCTCTAATAATTGATTTCTTTAAAGATGATTCAACAATTTATTTGCAGGGTTCTTTTATTCGGGTTCATCATTTTACTTGAAAAAATTATCTGATTGATTGGTAATTGAAGTATTTTGTTAAAAATGGTTTTTTGTTAAAAAATCGCCTTCTGCTTCAAAAAAAAAATCTTAATTAAAATGTTATATGGTCAATCTTTTGGGTTTTTCGATAGAAAATTAAACTTTCAATTTCAATGAAAGCTCATAATATTTTGTTTTTGGTTGAAAAGTAATGCAACCCTATGCAATTTTGTAAATTTTTGCCCAAAATAAATTAGTGTAGTCTGTTTGCTAGCCAAACATGTACTCTTTCTAATCCCGTTTGATTTTTTGGTTTCAGACATTCCGGTCACTGGCAATCATGCCTGCCATAAAAAAGAAGACTTTTCTTTGACCGCAAAAAACAGCTATAAAATTCCCAAACCTATGGCGGAGATTTTTATTTATTTACCGGCCCATTCAAAATTCAAAATTCAAAATTGCTTGAAAGCAGTAGGTAATCACTTGCATCGTAAGCCAAGAGTAGTAAACTTCACCCGATGATAAATATGCAACGGTCGATAAGATAGCAAGCGCAAGATAATTACTCGTGCATCACCATAAGTATACTGACTAAATTAAATTATAGAATATGTTGGAAATATAATAACGAGAGCGAAAATAGATACGAGACTTCCCCAGTACGCGCCTCGTCGAGTTTTCTCGATCGTACGCGCCTCGTCGAGTTTTCTGGATTGTACGTGACTTTACAAGAGGCTTATTCCTATATAAACCCCAGACTCATTCTGGTGGTTGTCTTTTAGTTCCTGACAGTCACACTGTCAACTTAAAACTTCAATTGTACGAACCGCTTGGAAAAAGTCGCGATCAAATCGAAAAACGTGAAATATTCCTTAACGGAGAACCGCATTGTGTAAAGTCGCGTACTTGTATTTTTCATCGTGAAATAGTACGAAGTGTTAAGCTGATTTGGTGGCAGCGGTGGGATTGTCACTTTTTCGTTTAAATTCAATATATTACATCTAAATTTAAATTCAGTGTTTCCGTAAAACCTCAAAAATTATATTTTCGGTTTCTAAATAACCAATTTCTTCAAAACTATGCACAATCTCATTTCAGTATAGTAAAAGCAATAACAAAAAGTGTGTTAAATAAATATTCCGGATAATGTAAAAAAAATTCGATTTCTAAACCTTTTTCTCATTATATCTTGCAATAGCCCTTTCATACCTAGATTCCTAAGAGTCCAGGAAAACAAGTTAATACCATCGTAAATATCTCTCTTTCACGAACCGATAACTCGTGAATGAAAATCATACAACGGAATTGATGTTTCCAAATTCAATAAATTTTAACGAAAAGGAAAGTTAAAATTAAAAGTTTCAATTAAGAGACACAATCAACACCTTTACATTCGTTATCTAAAGAATCAAGTGTGCCTAATCTTTACTGCCTCTCTCTAACTCAACGAAGGCAGTCCGTTGCAAAGTGATAGGCACACGTTCCCGATTAGACCGTTTACTTATATTTCAGCAACGCGTTTAATCAATTCATGGTTAATAAAGGTGCAGTAATGCACGATAGTTTCTAATACCATGCGGCCCATGCGGTGAACTCTAGCCTAGCAAGGGAGTTGTTCATCTCCGGAGAGTCGTGGGACCGGTACCTCTAGAGAAAAAGGTTTTCTCTAAGTACTTAAGGCTGTTGCTCTTGGTGGTTCGGAACCCACCTTAAACTGTAGGTCCCCCTTCCACCACCAAGTAAGTGTGTGGAGGGTGTGTAAAGGAATAGAGAAGGTGTAAGAAAAATGTAAACCCTTAGGGGACACATTAGAAGCTTCCACTACTACTACTATACCGGTCACAAAAGCAGATAGAGAATTTTTATTAAAATAACCCTTCCACAACACATAGTTAAAAATATTCTAACGTTCGTGGCTATGTCATGTACGCTGAACGCAACTATCAGTCAGTGATCACGCGTGATTATAGTCAGTACGTCCACTTGAACTACATCAATCTTTATTTCATATAACCCTCACACCGCAAGGTGAGATAGAGTCTCATTTACCACCAGGTGGGGTATACAATTATTCAAAGAACTTTTTCAATCATTTTTCTGCTAAATTATAACGAGAAAATTTCAATATGACCAAAAAAATGCAGTTTCATAAACATCAGCATAAAAAACAGCATAAAAAGATACCTAAAAACATGAAAAAGATACGTATCATATATCTCAAATAGCACAGTAAAAATTCATATTATCGCTTCTCTAAACATCTGTAGCATGACTTGGTGATCCTCATCCATTTCCACGTACCGAGAGCAACTAAAGAGGAGGCTATCGAGATCCCTACCCCCCTGAGAAGCTCTAGGCCTAGCTCATGCGCGAAAATAGGGCCTTGGGGTGTTTAAACACCCCATCTTGTGATGAGGGGGTTACACAAATGTGATTATAAAATTCAAAAACTACAAAACACAAAATTTTCAATGCTTATAATCTATGTTTCTCAAAATTGTTAAGTCCAGTGTAACTATAAGATAAAAATTATAATATAGATACCCCGCATTAACCTTGCTTTTACTATTTGTAAGTGAAGGGTTTGGAACAACGTCAATTCATATCATATGCAACAAACTTTGCGTATTTTCGCGACATTGAAACATATTATCTTTCAAAATGTAAAACCCCTCTCAAAAAGTTTGGACTCAAAAATTTTATTATTTGACCTTCAAAATATTACGCGATCTATGACCAAGATATTATAATTTGGAGAATTAATTCAGTATCTCAAATCCTCTTTTGAAAACTGAGCTGCTCTTTTGCCAGTTTTATTCATTTTGAGCATGTAGTTAATATTTACTACCAGATACAGATAATTAATCTTTTATCCTTCAATTCCAATTTACCTCTTATTAAGAGCAACAAGCCATAACAGAAGCAAAATGCGTGATAATACAAATGAATCTCGATTCAGCGGCGATGTAAACCGTACAATTAGTGAGGCCATAAAAACATCCATGGCAGAGTGTTTTGCCTACAGTAAGGGGTTTTAAATGTCCCCAGTTATAATGGAAAAGACATGCCCGTAAGAGACTTTATTCAAGGTATTACAAATAAGAAAGCATCCGTGCCAGAAAATTATAAAAAACAATATCTTAAGGCTGTTTTAGCACGATTGGAAGGTGCGGCAAGAGACTACATTAATGGAAAAAATTAAAACCATAACTGATCTAATAAAGCACTTGAAACAGCGTTTTGTCCCTAGTTAAACTTATGCGAGTTATTTGCTCGAAATTTTAACCATCAGGATGAATCGCGAAGAAAACGTGAGTGAATTTTTTGATTCGATAACCCTTCTAAAATCAGGCTCCCAAGCGGCCCTTGAAGACAAATATTCAAATGTCGGACAACTATTACCGCAATTGAATGATTGTTTCCTCGAAGCTTTTAAACGAGGCCTGCCTGATAGCATTTCAGGGTTGGTAGAAGCATATAATCCCATGAGTTTAGACGCAGCCTTAAAAGTCGCGCTCGAGTATGAGGCGAGAACAGTTTAGACTTCAACATCAAAAAAATTATTATCATAGTTCAAAACATTATCAGCATAATTATTCAGGGTCACGGGATCACAGTGCTATCCCTGATGCTCGTATTGCGGCAACTTGTGACTCACGTAAATATTAGGATGAGAAGGGTATCCCTCAGGGACAATAAAACACCCTTTCTCACCTGGAGATTCGAATTATCCTAATTTTTAAAATAATTACTTTTCGCCTTATCAATATCCGTACATGCTATATAATCCCAATCCCTATTTCCAACTTCTCCGTTGCAAGGTACAGGATATCCAAATCCGTATTATCATCATGATAAGATCAACCGTTAGTTTCTTTCAAACAACGATACTTTGGACTAAAACTCCGCTCGCCGTATGGACGCCGCGACGGGCGAGACGGAAGTAGAGCATCAGACGAGCGCACAAATCTTAATGAAACGTGCACAATCACCCATGAAAAATCCAATTTAGAATCTTCCGCCGTAGAATTTTCATCCCCTAGTTTCAATAAGAAAACAGTTTTCTTTGTGATTGATACAGGATCCAATATTAATATTATCAAACTAAATTCGTTAACTGAAAAACAATTTGTAAATAAAGATTGAATGAACTGAATCAATGAATTGAATGAAGAATCTATAGACATAACGGAATTGCCTCAGAATAGATTTTCCACTATAGGCACAATTAAACTACTAAAATTCTAGGAAGAGGATACCTGCGACAAGAAAAGGTTAAAATTTCATTTTGGAATAATTGTAGAGTTACCCATTCGAACATTTTAAAGCCGATTACTTTCATCGATAACAAGTCAAAAATTGCGCAGGATCAGATAACTCATTATAGAGGAGCAGGCTTAAAACAAAAACTCAATATAAAAAGCCACCGAGAAATTTGAACTAGATAGTGAAGCAGAATTCGATAAAAAATTTAATTCAATCATAAACCAGAATGAAAATGAACCAAATGAACCTGAAATTCCAGAACTATTATACGAAAGAAATAGCAAAGAAAATAAAAAAGCAAGTATTCCAGAACAAATAGAATCTGCTTCAAACGTAAAATGTTCGATAAAACAAAAGGATGAGGAATTACCTTAAGCCAAAGCGTCCATCAGTGATTTAGACTGTAAGTTATTGACCGTAGTTTCAACACCATGTAAATTAATCAAAATTTTAAAACCAAATATTCTACATAACTCTATTACTGAAAAGTTCATATTAATATATTTTTCTTTGTACAGACGGAGAAACACGAACGCTTACCCAAGGAAACAATTCATTGATAACAATGTATCAACGCTCTATAAGTATGTATATATATTACCTTGGTTAAAGATATCTTTGGACTAGACAGTTGTTTCCTTAATCTAAAAATAATAAAAAGTCGAGTGGGTAATTTTTGAACCAGTCTATTCAGATTATTACACTTAATAAATTACAGGCAAAGAAACAATCCAAAATTTTATTTATTTTATACCGTTAATATTGAAAACATTCGTCTGAATAAAAACTCAAACTTAAAGGATGATTTTCAAAAAATGGACTGACTCAAAGACGCATTCAATAATGGAAGTGAATTAAGTTTATTAAATCAAAACAAATAAATTAACCTTAACCTTTTGAGTCAAGAAAATTAATTTCTTGAATGCTAACAAAATTTTTTGATTAATGCATTTAGAGAGTTTGATTCTTTGAATTAATAAAAGACATGTTTATGGATTAAATACGGACTACTATTTTGCAGAAATAGTTTCCTCGTACTCAACAATGGGACTTAAGCGAAAACTGTTAAAAAGGAATTAAATTTTTAAAAAATCAAAATCAATAAGATTTGATTTCTGAAGAATAGGCCTTCACTAGTAGGAATTTATCGAATAAATTTCATATGCAAGTGAATTCATATAAACTTGTGTTAAACAGAATACAGATTCTCTAAAAGTAAACGCATTGAACTGGTCTACATTCTTTAATATGTGGAATGATAATTAATTATAAGAATTTTGATGCTTAGCACAAAACCATGCAGTAAAAAACTAAACTTAAATGGGTACTGGCAAATACGCTACCTCAACCTTTTGAATTTTCTTGAAGCGAACCACAATTTTAATTAAAGGAAAGAGATTGTAAACATACAAAACGAAATAATCACTTTAGTCTTCATATTATAATTCTAAGAACTTTTAATACACGATAGCACATGTGTATAGAAGTGCGAAGTAAGAACTCTCATACTAAATTAAATGAAACAACAAAGAAATTATACAGCAATAATACATGCTTTTATTTAGACTCTGGGATATGCCAAAAGATATATGTTATCAAGTAAGATTGATGAACTTCCCCTATTTTCCTAATCCCTATATTCAATTAATTGCAAATTTCTCAAGAAAATCAAGAAATGTAGTCACTCGGTCAGCTGTCTACACTACTAAGTTTGCACGTGTGTTTTGATGGACAATAACAAAATGACAAAGAATGAATTTCTAAAACTTTTCCAGTCACAACGCTTCAATAGAGGTGCAGAGACAAGCATTCATCAACATGGTAGTATGCTTGGTCATCTTGGTAATTGGACTCCTTAAGGCTGTTTTCAACAGAAAGAAAAGAATCTCCAATTCCATACCAAGGAAAGTTGTACATTAGTCTTCATATTATGAATGCTTCTTTTCACCGTGACCGCCTTTTTATAAAAATTAATCTTCTCATAATCAGGTTCAACTTAGACAGCAGGAGGAACGCCTAGAAGTAGAATAGAATGGCAAATACTTCATCCTGCATTATGGCTGCAATTTAATCCTATTCAGATAAGACTTCACCGTCAGAGAAACGCCTTTAATGAAAAACCAGTATTACCGTTTTCGAATCCATTTTCAAACTTTCACCATTTTCAAATTTTACCCTTACAAACTATCATCACTGACAAATTCCATGATATGGATAAAGATTACATCCACATTTTAGAATTCCCGAAATCAAATTATTCTTGATAAAAAAGCACGTAACAAGTATGAAATTTCTATTAGATACTCAAGATAATGAATTCGCGAACACGAACAAAAGTTCAAATATCATATTTCGATAAAGCATAAGGAAACAAACATTCTAACTTATGTGTTTTGATAAAAAAAGGCGTAAGTGAGGAATTTAACCTGAGAAGTTTAATGTTCTGAAATGAGAGAATTTATTAGATAGGCTAAGAAAAGAAGTAAATGATATCAGAAATACTATAATTAATATCAATAACTAATAACCTAACTGAAAAGTTTATATAATTTTCTTTTTTTATTATATATAAGGGCCTACAGTGACTAGAGAACACCAGTAGCGAGACAACCATCATCTGACAAAAAGGTGAGACGAGAAGGAAGACTCTATAAAATAAAAAATTACAAGTGTTGCTGACTAGACGCACACATCTATCACTAAGATACTCACATCCGCACAGTCACAGGCGTGAGGTAACATGCCATAACAGCTTCATAAGTGAAACACATTTCAAATGCGACAAGAAACCTGGGACCGCCTGCAGAGAAGAAACAAAAGATCACACAAGCAAAAGGACAGAGCGCTATCACCTAGAAGTATTCATCGTAAATTAAATGTCAAATCTACCGTACGTAGGCAGAAAAAAAAATAATTAAATTAATATCTACTTAAATAATAGTAGTAGGTAAAGTATGATCAAGTATTATCAAACAAAAAACGTGTTTCATGTTAACACTTTTTCATGCTTTATTTTACCCAGTGTAGGTGAAATAGGTTAAAATGAATATTCGGAATCTTCACTTCAAAAGAAAAATCCTAGTAGTGAGATAATTCAGAGTATACATATATATATAATTTAAATCAAATATACAACTATGAAAAGCCCTACTATCTAAGTAAACTATGACAGTAGAATACAGGTCGGTAAGAAAGAAATTACAAAGGGCTCGTGATGCTAACATTTGTGAAGCTATTATCCTTCGCTATTTCTTTTTCACGCCAGAACGAAGGTAGTAAACGAGAGATTTCTAATTCGAATAATAAATAAAAGATCGAATTATTACAATGCTATAGATAAAATTAATAAAACAAGAACGATCAAGCAAAAACAAAACAACACAAAAATTGTGTAGTCCTCTAGAGCCAATTTTACCCTAGAAAGGTTGAGAAAATTAACGTATCTACGGATTTCCCCCTAAAAAAAAATAAAAAATAAAACGGGAAATCATCTAAAAGAAACTAAGATAATAAAAAAATAGAAATAAAACGATTAAAATGAAAAGAAAAGAAAACCCGCAATCAAGAAAAACACCAAATAAAATAATATCTAGAAATTATATAAAAAGACAATAGGTGACATTTAAATAACAAAAACTCATCAGGGACGATGAGATTCTAAGGAGGGAGGACTTTTACATCTTTAAAATTTAAACAAAATCTAAACCGCATCGTAAAACTGAAATGATAAAATCATCAATTTGAAAACAGTAGGTAATCACCTGCATGGTAACCCATGTGTCGTAAACTACGACCGATGATAAATATGCAACGGTCGATAAGGAAGTAAGCGCAAGATAATTACCCGTGCATCACCATAAGCATATCGTCTAATTCAAAGCATCGGTAATTTAGAAATAAGTTATTAAAAATGTTATATATCACACCCAGATAAGGAACGGTAGTTAAATTGTATACCATCTGAGACTAGAAAACGATCACAATTAAAATTGAAAAGTAATAACATAACTATATAGTTAAAATAAGTAGCAAAAATGCAAACGAATAGTAAAGAAATCAATATAACTAAAAAGGGGACAATAAAATTAAATTAAAGAATATGTTGGAAATATAGATAATGAAAGCGTAAATAGATACGAGACTTTGTCAGTACGTGCCACGTCGAGTTTTCTCGATCGTACGTGCCTCGTCGAGTGTTCTCAATCGTACGTGCCTCGTCGAGTTTTCTGGATTGTACGTGACTTTACAAGAGGCTTATTCCTATATAAACTCGAGACTCACCCCTGGTGGTTGTGTTTATTTCGTGGCAGGCCCACTGTCAACTTAAACCTTTAATTGTACGAACCGCTTGGAAAAAGTTGCGATCAAATCGACAAACGTGATATATTTCTTAACGAAGAATCGCATTGTGTAAAGTCGCGTACTTGTATTTTTTATCGTGAAATAGTAAGAAGTGTTAAGCGTAAACTAAGTCCCTTCGGTCGTCGTATAAGTTGATTTCCGAATAGTTCGTGTGCATCAACTAAAAACACCCGGAAGAATGCCGCCCCTATTCTACAAATCATCGGGGATACCATCGACACTAAAAATCTTCTCTTGCCCTTTCAAGACTGAAAGATAGCGTAATTTTTATATTTCCTTTGATGTATACTAATTTTATGTACTTATATTATAGTAAATGTACCAATAACTTGTGAAAATTGGCGTATTTTTGCATTTTTAATAACACGCAATCCTTGTAGGTTTGACGAGTGACAACGATCCCACATTAAATAACAGTCAGGCTTTACCACCCTGACCTAATCAGCCCTTTAACCTCTATTACCTATTCCATTAAAAAGCTACCCTTGCCCTTAAAAACCTTACCCTTAATTTATCTTTTTTTTCAAGGATTTAACGATTTATTTAGAAATATAGGTATTTTGTAAAAAATTATCTGTTTTATTAAAATTTACCTTTTTTAGTAGAAAATTATCCTGCTTGATCAAAAATTTATAATTTTATTAAAATCAACGAAGCACATCAACCATTTTATCCAGATCTTTGGGCTTGACAGAAACGTCGAAGATCGAAAGAGCGAGGGCGTAGCGCGAGGTAAATGCATTTCCGAGCGCAAAGCGCGACGTAAATTTATCTTTTTTGGTGGATTTAATACTTCAATTTTCTAACGAATTCTTGAATTTTAAAAACAAAAAGGCTAATTTTCTACCAAAAAAGACTAATTCTTATAAAAAAATATAACAGTTGATGTTTCGAACAAAAAATGTTTCAAGTGTAAATTAAGCATGACATGATTTTTCAACCGAACAAGATTTTTTATTTAAAAAAATATATTTCAACAATATTGTTGAACTTTCTTTCTTAATAATATAATTTTCAACAAAAAAGTTGCATTTTTCTCAACAAAAAAATAATTTATAGTTAAAATGACAAATTTTTATACCAAAAAGACAAATTTTCGACAAAATACTTAAAATATTAATCAAAACCGATTTTTTAGTCAATAAAATTTTTAGCCAAATAATTAAAATTGTAACCAAAGAATAATTAAAATTCTTTCAATACTTTTTTCAAACTATTTATTAAATGAAAATTAAGATTAATTCTAATTTAAAATTTACTGTCCAACAGTTTAATTCTAAAGTCAATCGATAACATTAATTTATAATATTGAATTTTAATGCCTACTTACTAATTCTAAATAAAAATTTAAGTAATGAATTATTATTAAGTTGCCTACTATAGCAGTTGGCAAAATTTAATAAAGTATATCGTTATGTGTCCCACATAACGATATACCCCGAAATTCGTATTCCACTAATGGGCGATCTGTCTAGTTAAAAAAGTATCCATTTATAATTATTAATTATAAAATTGATAATGTATTTTTGGTTTTAATGGGTCAAATTATTTCTTAAACACTTATTATAATGGTTTATGTACAAAAAATGTCAATTCCACATTTTAAAATTGTGTTTAAGTAAAGTGTGCCAGTTATTACGAGTAGAAGCGTAAGGCGAATTTCAGATTTCAAATGCTTATAAAACTATATTAAACATATTTAAAGTTTGAGAAATGGGTTTTATTGAATAAAGAGTACCTGAACAAAAGGTATTAATTAAAGCACTTTATTATTTGTCGAGAATCAATATATTTTGTCCAATAATTAATTTCTTTGAAGAGGATTGAAAAATCATTTATTGTTTCAAAATTAATTTTTCAATTACAAATTTAAATTGGCAATTTTTAAAACTTTTTTGATGGAAAATTAATCTTTTAATTTCGATAAAAGCTCATATATTTTCTTTTCGTTTGAAATGTTATGCAATCCGATGTAATCGTGTGTAACAATACGTAACCCATATCCGCTAGGCCGTACTTTGAGTCCTTCCCCGCTCAACATATTATGATTAATAATTTCTTTTTTCAATGGGGAAATTTGGTAAATGAATAAAGGAATTATTGAAGCTTTTAGTTCAAATATACAGACAGTCTTTATTATTGAATTTAAAATGCGAACATACATAATTTTGTATTCATGGATTACAGAAAAAACTAGATTTAAATTTAAAACTTTTAAATTTGTTACAGGTAAGACTTGAAACAACTAAAAATTAAACTCATTTCGTGGAAAGTTTCACCGAGGTTTGAAAGATAATTCTGATCTCTTATAATGAGGTTAAACGACGATAGATAGCGCTGGCGTCGTAATTCTCTCTACATCTCGAATAAAAATGGAGCGATTTTAAGGCGAAAGATTATCCAGGCAAGGTTAAAAATCGGAAATTATCTTTGATTCATGTAAAGTTTATCTGGCAAGATTATTTTTTTTTGCCGAGAATCTTTCACCTCGAATCCATGAAAACTTTAACTTTTGTGTTTTTTGTTATATAACAAGGGGAGCACGAATGGCGATGCATCCTGCCCCTTCACGATCTTGTCAAAGTTAGTGATGGTGAAAATGCTACCACCCTGATCGTCATCTGGACAGTTTTCATTTTTTTCACATTTCAGTGTTGATACATATAAAACATTATTTCCACTACCTCCGAAAACGCATGCGTTGACTTTGACTGCAGGTATGCGAATAGCTTGATACACTGTTGCACCACGTGGATCAATTTGAAGGACCTAAAGAAAATTTAAAAATGATATTTTCATTCAAATTTTCATTTTTTGAAACTTTTTAAAGTGATTGAATACTTACATGTGAACCTCCATTAATAGGCACCCAGAGCCGACCTTTGGTATCAGTTGTCATACGACCTAGGATGGCATGACCGTAGTAAAGACGAGGTGACTGTTGTTCAGCCCAATATTCCAAATCAAAGGCGAGAGCAGTTTTCTCTTAAAAAAGTGATTTAATTACGACTTAAATTAAGAAAATTCACCATTCACTCTATTTACTTATTAACAGGGTGTCTTTGTTTAGAATACTCCACACAATTTGTGAATTATAAAAGGAGATGTCAATACATATGATTGGGTTGTTTCGCGATTTTAGATAAAATAATTTTTTCAAACATAATTTTAAACCGAACCGAATGTTCATTCTTCGCTGACTTCTTTTGTACGTGCCGCCCTTTTACGTGCCATTCGTCACAGTACAATGAAGTGCCATTTTACTGCTGCTCCGCGGTCGGGGAGAAAGCAGGTTCGTTCCGCGTGCACTTCCACAACAGAATTTGAATATTCTGCTTAGGCCATAATTTTTTGTTTTTTCAGGCATCGATGCCAATTTTTGGACTCTTCTAGTTTTCTAAATAAAACTGACGTTTGGGTGGAACATGGAATTTCCGAGACAAATTATAATTTAGATTTTGGGGCAGGGAATTTTCTTAAAAAATTATTCTTTTATCTGGAATAGATAATTTTTTACTTCAAAAGGAATATTTTTATTAGAAACTTACCGATATTCTTTCGTTTTGCCACATCATAATCAAAGGACAAAATTTGATTTTTCACAGCATCGATGCAATAGAATATCTTTTTATTGTGAACGTGCCACGCTATTCCATTGCACAAATCAATATCTGGAAGCTTCTGTTCCTTAAGTATCGGTGAAAGCAGATGAGGATAGTAGGTCCATACTTTTCCCAACAAGGGTCCATCTGTTCTCCTCGTCCCTGAAATATAATATAAAATTTTAACTATAATAATTAACCGAGGAAAAACAACTTTTGTAATCCGCTGGAGGGAACAGTTATGAGAACAATTAATCCGACCACAAATTTCTCGAAAAAGGTTTACTCATTTAAATCGTCCCTGGAATATAATATAAAATTGTACCTATACTAATGTTCCGCGCAATTTTAACAAGTAATGGGAAAACCATTTTGCAAATTTTCTTTCTTTTTTCTAGTCCACGAGCTTGAAAAAAAATTCTAACTTAGCTACAGTATGGACTGGGTAGCTTGTTTGTTCAGCTTCATTTTGCTTTTTTTTAAACCTCAGTACGACCATTTTTTAATAAAATGAATAAAAATGCACTCTTTTGTATTTGATCGACAATATCTGAGCAATCAATAATCGCACAGAAAATTTAGGGACAGTTCTGAAAACCTAAATAAATTTCGTATAAGATTCTTCCACGATCTTAGATAAAAAATTTTACGCATGAAATGATTAATGTTGAATGTTCCCTTTCCAGTTAAATAACTCCTTAAAACTCTGCAGAGTTAAATTTAGATCTAACAAAATGGTTCCTTGTTGCAAACGTTCAAACTTTTGAAGAAATTGAAGGTCACTTTTATGCGCTTGAACATGTCCTGATCATGGCAAAAATGAAAAAAGAAAGTCGAGCAGAGATTTGTCTCCTAAACAGGTATAAATCGGGGCCAAAACACGATTTGGATCGTCAACTTAAATTTTAATTGAATTAAAAAGTGAAAATAAAATTTTGTTCAAGTTTTGGAAGCCTTACACAGACATTTTGAATTAAAAAAAAAATTCTTGAAAATTTTTTCTTTTTTGTAGATCCGTCCTTAATTTTTGGGTGTGACCATTGGTTGCTGAGATATAGTGGATCGAAAACAAGACGGTCCTTTTCTATTTAAAGTTCAATATCTCAGCGAAAAACGGTCGTATGGCGCTTAAAAAAAAAGAAAATTGTAGATAAACAAACAAGTATTATGGTCCATATCATAGATTGGATATTTTTTTAAATCTCGTCTACTTGAATTTTTATAACTAAAAGTGAACCCATTGGGCAAACAACTTGACGATGTCTTTACGACATCGTTACGACACCTTTATGACACCTTTACGATATCTAATGTCTATGTTGTTACAGTGTCTTTACGATATCGTAAAGACATCGTCAGATCGTACGACATATTTACGACATCATAAAGACGCCTTAACGACATGGACATAGAACGTCGTAAAATTGTCGCTAAGATGTCGTAACGATGTCGTAAAAACGTCGTCAAGTTGTGTGCCTACTGGGAAACTATTAAGTATTCAGTTAATAACTTTATTCATCATTTTCCATGGAAAATTCTACTTTTTGGTTGAAAATTCCTGTACTTTGTTAAAAGTTGTTCAGTAGATTTTTCTTACCAAACCATAATACTCCCGACAAATCAGCAATTCCATAACTAATTGCTTCATTCTCCGGTAGGTTGATGCCGGTAAATATGTTCAAAACTTGACTTGGACTATTTGTTAAAGTATTCCATTTGACTGTTGCAATTCTATTATTATGAGCTATCACAAAATGTTGTCGATTGTGAACATCAGGAAGAACAAAAGCTAGGGAATCGGGTCCTGTGGAAAAAAATTATTTTTAACATTGGACCTTCACTTCCACTCACTCGCCAAACTACTTCCATTATGAATAATATTTTTTTTACTGAAAATGCAACTATTTTATTTTTTTAATCCATCCTTTGTTTATATATTTTCAACCGTTTTATTGAAACTTCATGCATTTACATTTTTTATGAAAATATAAACTACCGAGGTTCAATAGTTATTCTTTCGTTGAAAATATATTTAATTAGTTGAAAACTTAATCATAAATTAAATTTATTTTTTTCAACTACATTTCTTAAATACGTAAAAACTTCCTTTGAAAGTCGTTTTTTTATCATTTAGGAATTTTTTTTTAAACAATGGGATACTCAAGAAATTATCGATTTTACCAGTTTTAGTACCCCAGGCTTTTTACAACAGTGACCTGCAATATGGAAATGACAGAGAGCTGAAAAATCATCCTACCCTCAAAATAATACACGTGCAAAAAATTTGTATTTATCATGATAACATTTTTTTTGTTATTACCCTTCAAAGAAAGTATCCGGGTAACTGTACCCGATTGACCACACGCCGAATTGTTACATGCCCTTAAATCGTAATCGATTTGGTCTGAGAATTTAAATATTTGGTATAAAATTTCGCTTTATGAAATAGAAAATGAATTGGTTTAACTGAAAATGTAACTATTTTATAAAAAAATCATCTTTCTTGCTGGAAGTCCACTCTTTTTGGTGAAAAAATTAATTTTCTTGCACGAAGGTTTAAATACTTGGTTGATAATTTGCTCTTTTAAGTTTTGAATTTATTTTTTAAATTTAAATTTAACTGTTTCCTTTTGGTTGGAAAATTGATCTTCTTTAGTCGAAAGTTGATGTATCTTGTTGAAAATGCATCTCTCTAAATTGAAAATTAATCTTTTTGTTGGAAAATTTCAATTAAACTTTTAATTTAAAAATTTCCTTCCTTTATATAAATAGTAATTGTCCCAATGGGCACAAACTTTGGCGACATCGTTACGACACCTTTACGACAACTTTACGACAACTTTACGACATCCTATGTTCATGTCGTTTCGCTGTCAGATCAAGCGACTTATTTACGATATCGTAGACACCTTAACGACATGGACATAGGATGTCGTAAAGTTATCGTAAAGATGTCGCAAAGATGTCGTAAAGAAGTCGACAAACTTTGTGCCCACTGGGGTGTCAACTCAAATGTGGGTTATGGGTTAGGAGTTCCCTTCACTTCCTTTTATCGAAAAAGTACAATCAACGGACGGACGGGTGGACGTACGGATACCTGATAGAAACTGTAATGGTTTTATGCCCAGGGCTACGAAACCCTCAACATTCTCACGATAAAAAATAATTTAAACAATAAATACAAATTTGAAAAGAGTTTGGATACCTGTAGAAGAGCAAAATATCTGCTTCTTAAATTCATGATAAGAACAGAATCCATTTTCGTGCGTGTCTATGAAAAAGAGTTGGTTGTTATAAGAGAAAAGACCATACACTGCTCCTTCTCTTTGGAAAAGCCATTTAACCCTAAAGGATGAAATTTATGTTAGCTGTGAAAATGAGGTGCAGGAGAATCTTAACTACGTTGTTGCTACTCAGTAGAAAATTTGGGAAAGTTCGGTAATTTTTGATAGACTCAAATTGGAGTTCAAGGGTCACGAAAAAATTACGTAAGACGTTCTTCTGACTTAAAAATTCCACATTTTGAGTTGTTTTTTTTCCTATTGACGGAAAAATATTTCTCGGTTGAGGATTCCACTATTAACTTGAAACACAGTGATTTGTTGACATTTTTTATTGCAAACTTATTGTTTTGTTAACAATTAATATTTTAAAAGAAAAATTCAACTATTTTGTTATAGAGTGCATATTTTGCGTAGAAAATTAATATTGTTTTTCTTTGTAAATTATTCTTTTTTTAGATGAAAATTTATTTCTCTCATTGAAAACTTTAAGTTTTTAAAAAAAAAAAAAGTTTTATTACTGTCAAAATTTTGTTTACTGAAAATTAAACGATTTCATTTTTTTGTTTAGAATCCACGTTTTTTAATGAAAACTCAAATACTTTGTTGAAAATCCATGCTTTTCATTAAAATATCCTGTTCTTTTGACAAAAAATTTATCTTTCATTCTGAAAATTGACCTTCTGGGTGGAAAATTAATTTCTTTTGATGAAAATTTAATAATTTTGTTCAAAATTCATTATTTGAATTGGAAATTAATTTTTTTAGCTAAAAACTTATATGATTTATTTTTTGTTTCAAAAAGCCATCTTTTGCGCCAAAGATTCAATTTTTGGATGTGAAATGAATTTTGTTAATAATTCCGCTTTTTTGATAAAAACTTATCTGCATTTTTAAAAAACTATCTTTCTGTTACCAAATTAATTTCATTGGTTAATAAATGTACTTGTTATTTTAAGACGTTTATTTCTTTTGGTGGAAACTGAATGTGTGTTTTTTTAACTGATAATTTAAATATTGTTTGAAAATTTATCTTTTTTAGATATCAGTTTATATATTTTGCGGTAAATTCATATATTTAGAAAAAAGTAAATTATTTCGTTGATATTTCATTTATTTTATTAAAAATTTGTATTATTTGTTTTTATGCAGCTTTTTTTACTAGAAATATAACTATATTATTTTTTCCTAAAGATTTATATTTTCTAGTTCAAAATTAATTAATTTGGTGTAAAAATAATATTTTTTTGTTTAAAAATGATAATCTTGTGCTGAAATTCAAAGTTTACACAAATTATTTCTTTCCTAATTTTTTATAAATTCATTAACTTAGCTGAGAATTCTTCTGCGGTAACCTTTTGTTGGTAAAAAAATAATTAGTCTTTTTGAATGAAAAATAATTTTTTTGACGGAAAATTTTCGTATTTTTCAGAAAATTCTTTTTTTCATTATATATTACATTGTTTTAGCAAAAATTTAAGTATTAAATATTGTATTTGAAAATTCATGCTTTTTTATACAGATACAACTGTCTTGTCGAAAATTTATGTGCTTTGAACAATGTTCTTATTTTTCATTGAAAAATTAATCTTCTTGGTTAAAAATTTATATTTAGGCTTAGAAATTGATTTCTGCAGTCATAAATTTTACTATTTTGTTGTAAATTTGTTCTTTCATTTTGATAAAAAATTGCATCCAGAAATTTATTTATGTATTTCAACACTGTTAAGTATTTGATCTGTTTTTTTTCTTGCGTTTAATTCGCTTCTGTAAATTTTTTTTAGCATAATTTAATTCGCACTAATATTGATCTGTTTTGTTAAAAAATGTAACTGCTTAGCCAAAAATATATATTTTTTTATTTGCTTAGAAACTGTTTTTAAATTTGCAATTGATCTACCTCAGTTTAAGCTTCACTTATTTCGTTGAAAATGCGTCTTTATTGGTATAAAATTGATCTTCTTGTTCACGAAATATACTTCGTACACTAAAATCCACTTTTATTTATCGAAAATGCAGAATTTTTGTTTTTAGTAAAAAAGATTAATTTGTAAGATCTCCAATTCCGCTGCCGAAAGCGTCTTATGTAATTTTTGTATTAACCTTCATACACACCTGGGTTTCTGCATTGAAAAATGTATAGCGACGAAGAAAAATTAAAAGTTGCTGATATGAAAGACCAAGAAATGGGGGGAATTTTTAAAATTAAAAATTTGTAGCAACCTTGTAAATATTACATTAACCAATAAAGTCCTAGCCGGACACATTTTCAAAATTTTTTTCAATCGCTCCATACAATATCAAAACGGTCCGAGCAAAAATTGATAATAGCCACATCCGATGTAAAATTCTCTGAACTTCCGATTAATGTGATCAGACTTTTGAAAAAATGCATTATGAAAAAGTCATAGTTGTTTATTTAACAAAAAACGTTTTTAAAAATAAAAATTCTTTCAATATATTCGGATCGAAAGCTTCGATGGATTCCTACGATTTGTGAATTCTTAGCGTCTATGGACTCTAACCTTTAAACCATGCAAGTAGGTTTCATAAGAATAAACATAGCGGCACCAAATGCAGCGGCTTGAAAGAAAAAAATTTTGTGTACAAACTTTTTCTTTTAAGCCGCCATATTTGGTGCCGCTATATTTTTGTTAAACTAGCCGGTATATTTTGAAGCTTAGCGTCCATGGACGCAAAAAATCCACAAATCATAGAAATATACCGACGCCTTCAATCCGAAAATATTGAAAGACATTTTTTTTTTAAAACCCACGTTTTTTGTTAAATAAACAATATTGAAATTAATGTTACTTACTTGGGGGCATTGGCGCGATGCGGATTAACGACGTTCTGTTGCGGTTTGGGTGGGCCGCCCTGTAGTGAGACGGGGCCCTGGTTGTATGAGGAGCTTGAGTGCGAGCTGTGCTGCAAGCCGGGTTGCGAGATGTGCTGCATGCTGGGTTGCGAGATGTGTTGCAAGCTGTATTGCGGGCTCTGTGGCGGGCTGTTTTGCGAGATCTGTTGCAAGCTGGATTGCGGGCTCTGTGGCAGGCTGTTTTGCGAGATCTGTTGCAAGCTGGATTGCGGGCTCTGTGGCAGGCTGTTTTGCGAGATGTGTGGCAAGCTGGATTGTGAGACATTTATCGGGCTGGGTTGCCAGATGTATTCCGAAGTTGGGTGCGAGTCGTATGACCAGAATTGATGCAGAGAGTTTGGAGAGTAGATTGGCGAGTCGCCTGGTGATCTGGGCTGCCAGATATTTTGCCGGCTGTTTTCATCGCTTGGTAGAGAAATTACTGAATAAAGAAAGGCGCTAAAAGCGCAAAGCACAAGTGGAATGATCATAATTCACAAAAATACTTTGTGAGTAAATCTTTTTGCGAGAAATGCGAAAAGAAGGTCTTTCATTTAGAATTTATAATATCTCGGTGTTCAAAGAAGGAAGGGACGGCTAATAATCCGTTCTAATTTCCAGCTGTCTGCCAATCAACTCTTCGAAATTTTGACTATTTAGCCTGAAGAAGCTGGAGAACTAGGCCGCATAGAATGATACATTGTTATTGTGTATTAATAATTTCCTGGTTTCATTCGATAAACAATGACATGCGCTATCACAAGTTTCCGAGAATTATAAATAATAACTAGCACCACAGGAAAATATTGACGAATATAAACGCGGTTGCAGTGTAGGACTATAAATTCGACCGTACTTACCATTCTTTTTAGAATTTGAAATAGATGAAAAATGTGCCAGCTGTGCAGAAAAAATCTAATTCATACTCAAATTTTTTTCAATGTTTGTTTAAAGATAGTTTTTAAGGCAGCTGTGGCTTTGACAATTTCATTGTCACTCAAACACTCACGCTTCTCACTCAATAAATGGGTCATGTAGACGGAAGTATTTAAAAAAATAATCTGATCTACTAAAAATAGAATGAAAGATAAGAAGTAGGTATGTTTTTAAAGTTAATGTTTATAAAACAATGTACTTTTGTTAAATTTACTAAACAGAGACATTATTCTATAGGCTTCAATTTCAGACGTTTAAAATTCGGTTCTAAGTCTACTTTTAAAAAAAGTAGTACCCACCTTTTTTTGAAATATTAAACTTTTTTTAAATTTTTATTTAGCGAGTCAACAATTAATGCAATTTTACAAACATGATATAAAATTCAGATTTTTTCTTTAATCTTTGACTTTGATTTGTCTTTTGATTATAATAATATAAGAAATAAACCATAAAGCGTAGTCTTTTAAGCAATCTTTGTATTTTTTGTAAAGATAATTTCTTCTAAAATGAAAAAGATATTTTAAATATTCTTAAAATTTTCTAGATTCATCATTATCAATGTGAATTTTACTTCATGTAGTTATAGAGAGCCTTTTTATTTATACTGATATTAATACTCATTTTTAATTTCTGACTAAAATGTCAAACAAAATCTACTAGCTTTACCACAGAAGAATGTAGTTGCAAACAACAAGAATTAGTTTAATCAATTATGTTTCTTAAAGTCTAATAACTATCACCACACTATAAATCAAAAGTAGCAAAACTTTACAAATTTCAGAAAAAACAGCAACTTTCTAACAATATTAAATAAAAATATTAATAAGAGAAGTAATGAGTTGATGCAACAAATATTTTGTTCAAATCATCATCATTGAAAGGTAATATTATTTTTAGTATTACTATAGTAAACTATATTACATTATTATATTATAATAAATTTTTTTTATCTTGAAAATTATTTTGGAAATAGCATCGAAGATAAAAAAATAAAAACGTTTTTGCCAACTTTAGGTAAAAATTAATAATATTTCATTATTCTTTATGTTTCGAAATATTATATTTCTCCGACTTTTTTTCTTTTTTTTTGTGTCAGATTATTTACTCCCTCGAATCTTTTCAAACAAATTCTTTTAAATTTGAAAATTTGAAAATTTGAAAATTTGTAGGCGACATGCCCAACTTTTAAAGATCTTCACAAGTTTCGATTTAAATGTCTTCGAAATAAATTAAAAACAAAGAACAGAGATGCGAATGATTTCTTTTACAGGAGCCTTGAAAACAGAAACATTTAAGAGAAAAATTAAATTTCTTCGTTGAAAATTCTATCAATATTGTTTTATACTGTGTTCTTAATTTTCAAAATAATGTCCTTAAGTTACCCAATTTTTATTTAAAGATTAAATAAAGATGATTGATTTTAAATTGATGAATGCTAGATTTGAATTGTTTTAGAATGAATCAAAATTCTAAATTAAATGTTAAAAATAAATTAATTTAAAATAAAAAATTCGAAATTGTGTTGTTTTCAATCTAAACCGATGAAAATTTCATGATAAATTATATTTTTTCAATTAAAGTTAAAACAGTGAAATTTTAAAAATTATAATTAAAATGTAAAAAATACAAATTCGTAAGCGTTTAGTATTTTTTTAAATAATTGAGAATTCAAAATGTTTGAGAATAAAAAAGTACAAACTGTTACAAACTGTTAAAAATATCTGCTTTCTAAACAAGAAGTCAAATTTTTACAATAAATTAAGAATAAAAAAATATTACATTTCAGGTATTAATCCTGTTTTTTTTTGAGAAAATAAAAATAATGTTTTTTTTTTTAAATAGAGTTTTTAAATATAAATTTCAGTATTGTCAAATCAAGTTTGCAAGAAAAATTCAGAATTCATTCACGAAAATAATATTTTATTCTGTAAGACAAATTTTCAGTTATACGTATTTAAATCAAACTTTTTTTTTAATCAGTTTCGCTAATCTCAGGACATTATGTATTATTCATAAAATTAACTTGTGAAATATATTCATACGCAAAAATAATATGAAAAATTCCTTAAACTATTATTCGGATTCATAGACTTGTTTAGTTTATAAATTTTATTATTTGTTCGAAAATTCAACTGTTTGCCTCAAAACTTCTACCATTGGGTAAAAAAAGGAACTCTTTTCATAGAACATTAAACTTTTTTTTTAATTAAAATTTTTTTGCCTAAGTCAACTTAATTTATTTTTGGATGAAAAATATTTTTTCTAAAAAATTCTCTTTTTGATTTGTAATTTTATTTATTTTAGAAGAAAATTAATATTATTTGAATAAAAATACAACTGTTTGGTTGAAAATCAATCCACTTTGTTCGAAATTCATACTTTCTGATTAAAATGCTACTATTTTATAAAAAATTAATTATTTTGTTGAAGATTTACTTATTGTTTAGAATTTATATTTAAGTGTTAAAAAATTAACTGGAATCTTTTCTGGATGAAAGTGCAAATCAAAAAAATTTTTTTGTTCAATATTAAAAATTTATCTGTTTTAGTACAAATGTAATCCTACTTGCATAAAAGTGCATTTATTTGGTAAATAATTTAACAGCTTTATTGAAAAATGACTCTTTTTCGTTGAAAACTTAATTTTTTTTATTAAAGGATTATGTCTTTGGGTGAAAATTCAACTGTGAAGTGGAAAAGCCATTTTTTGGTTTAAAATTAATTTTTTTTATAGAAGATGTGACTTTTTCATTTTTTAATGTAAAAAATTCTGAACTTCATAATAAAATTAGTAAAAATAGAAACAATTAAAAAACATGGATACGAACTTAAGATAATTCTAAACTGATTTGAGAGAAGGAGAAGGAATTTTTTAAATAAAAAATTGCATTTAATTAGAAATTTTTGTTTTAAAGAAATGGGTTTTTTATCAAAAAGAAATTTTTTATGGCGAATGAATTTCATTAAAATTGTATGCCAGCTTTAAATAGCATTAGCTGAAGAAAGATATATTTCTCAATGCAAAAGAAGAATAAAAAAAAACTTTTTATTGCGAAAGTAATAACTTGTAAAACTACTATGAACGTTAAAAAAATTGCATTGAGACATTTTTTGAAATAATGAAAAGTTGGAACATAAAAAAGCATTTAGAAAAATGTATTATACATTCGAAAAATGTTTCTTTTATCAAAATATATTATTACCATACATTAAAGAAGTAAATTATATTAATTAAAAAACTATTTCTTGAATTGTTTAGAAATTTAAGAATTTCCTACTGTACGGACTTTTACAGAGTTGGATATCTTGTAATTTCGGAAAATTACTATTTAGAATATTTTCCTTTTCCAGAATCTTATAGTGTCGGAATTTTATTTTTCCGGATTATTCAGTCGCTGCATAAAATCAATAATTATATTATAAAATAAAAAATTTTCCCAAGGAAGAAAAGATAAAATAATATTTAAACAAATATATGAGCAGAATTCCTCAAAATAAAAACAAAAATCTAAAGTCCTAGCCACAGCTTCACGATATCCCATGGCCAATATAGATGTGATTATTTAGAATTTATTATAAATAAACCTAAAAGTCCGATCGAAAAAATGAAGATAGTTCTGCATTTATATCGGCCATATGTTCAGGCGTTTTTTTTCCAAAAAATTACTTGGAATGGAAGCTTCTAATGTGTCCCCTAAGGGTTTACATTTTTCTTGCACCTTCTTCTTTATTCCTGTACACCGCCACTCCCCCCACACACACACACTTACTTAGTGGTGGAAGGGGCACCTACAGTTGAAGGTGGGTTCCGAACCACCAAGAGCAACAGCTTTAGGTACTTAGAGAATCTTTTTCTCCAGAGGTACCGGTCCCACGACTTTCCGGAGATAACAACTCCCTTGCTAGGCTAGGGTTCACCGCATGGGCTGCCGAGGCTGTTCCAGAGTGCAAGCCGACGGAGTGGGTCTAAAGCCTACACTTTAGCCCCCACGACCATCGTCCCACTTCAAAAAATTACTTATTAATTAAAAAAGAATAATAAAAACAAAAACATGCTCGATGATGTATTTATCTCTCGCTTCGCGCTCGATTATGTATTCACCTCGTGCTACGCGCTCGGTATTTATATTTTCGCACATTCTTGCGCAAACCTTTCAAAATTAAGACAAAAAATATACAAAACTGTGATGTTGTGATTGTGAATTCTCTTTTGTTAAGAGAGCTTAGCTCGGGAGTTTGAGCGCACCTACGGCGCGCGACTGATGATGCTCGCACTCCGCGCTCGGTTTTTACATTTCTCCCGCATTCGTGCACAGACCTTTTAAAATCGAAGATCAACAGATCAACAACTGTCATTTTGTGATTGTGAACGCTTTTTCGTTAAATCTCTTTATTAAGGTCCTAAAAAAAAGTGCGAGTTCCTTAACCAGCCATTTTTGATAACAATTTAAAAAGTAAGCGCATTTTGAACATTTTTGAGACCACTTTTTTCTGAATTTGAAAATTCTATGTACGGACATTTATAGTATTAAAAAGAAAAAACAATTTATTCTGATAACTTTTTTTGATAAAAAGAAAATTCTGAAAGTTATAGCATTTAAAAATTTTTTAAATCAACCGATAATCAAAATTGTAAGCCAAAAAACGCACTACATAAAAAAAAATTTTTAAAGTAAAACGCTGCTTTTCGAAAGCCCTAAAAGATTATCATAACAAAATTTTTGGATTTTCTTGGAAAATGGAAAATTCTGCATGTCTTCTGTATCTTTTTAAATTCAAAAAGTCATACTTCTTTATTTAAAAAACCAGAAAATATAAATTTTTAACAAAGAAGTTGAATTTAAAAAAAAAATACTTTTATTTGACAACAAAAAATAGCAAAATTCTCAATCCAAGCATAAATATTCTATCCAAAAGGAATCCTTAAAAATAAGTTTTATTTTTAGCAAAAGAAAGGAATTTTTAACAAAAATGATCAATCTTTAACCGAAAAGGAAAATTTTCACATTGCATTATTAATTTTAAAAAAATGTGAACCTTAAAAGGATCTCACGACAACAACAATAACGACATTATTAATTTTAAATGAAAATTTTTATAAACAAATATTTCAACACGCCACTTTCCCGTAGAAAAATATTATTTCTTTAATTATTATTTTTAAAATTCTCTTATATTTAATGATTTAATAAAATTCGTTAAAGCTGTTGACCTTGTTAAAAATTTTTATTCTTTTATTTAATTGAGTGGCCAGAAACGAAAAGGGTCCGAACGCTCGAAAACGCGAAAAAGTATTGTCCGAACGTCTTGTTATATTAAAATTTCGAAATTCAAAAAATGA
>NC_046663.1:25840147-25845003 GCF_010883055.1 Belonocnema kinseyi
ATTCTCCGAAGTGAATCACACTATTGTAGACGAATTAGAATTTATTCGATGCCATTCATCAAAAAGCGCAAGAAGCAACTGACAGATGGAAATCCCCATTTCTCTCAAATTTAATAAAATTAAACGACGATAGATAGCGCTGGGGTCGTCATTCTCACTACATCTCGAATAAAAATGAAACGATTATAAGGCGAGAGATTATCCAGGCAAGGTTAAAAATCGTAAATTATCTTCGATTCGTGTAAAGTTTATCTAGCAAGGTTAATTTTTGTTGCTGTGAATCTTTTACCTGGAATTCATGTAAAATTTAGCTTTTGTTTCTTTTGTCATATAAAGAGGGTAACACAAATGGCGATGCATCCTCTCCCTTCACACCCTTGTCAAAGTTAGTGATGGTGAAAATGCTACCACCCTGATCGCCATCTGGACAATTTTCATTTGTTTCACATTTTAGTGTTGATACATATAAAACATTATTTCCAATATGTCCGAAAACGCATGCGTTGACTTTGACTGCAGGTATGCGAATAATTTCATACACTGCTGAAACACGTGGCTCAATTTGAAGGACCTAAAGAAAATTTAAAAATGATATTTTTATTCGAATTTTCATTTTTTGAAATTTTTTAAAGTGATTGAATCCTCACATGTGAACCTCCATTAAGAGGCACCCACAGCCGTCCTTTGGTATCAATTGTCATACGACCTAACTTGGCATGACCGTAGTAAAGACGCTGTGAACGTTGTTCATTCCAAGATTCCAAGTCAAAGGCGATACCAGTTATCCCTAAAAAAAGTGTTTTAATTGCGAGTTAAATTATAGAAATTTACCCTTCGCCAAATTTATTTATTAACATGGTGGCTTGGCCTAGAATATTCCACACAATTTCTCTATTATAAAAGGAGATGTTCTCAATAAATATAATACGGTTGTCTCGCGATTTCAAATCAAATAATTTGTTTAAACATAATTTTAATCCAAATCGAAGGTGTGTTATACTTTTGTCTTCTTTTGAGTCTTTTAACAGAAAAAAATTATTCGAAATTGTAGGCGGTGAAACTTTTATTCAATTCAGTGTCATGTTGCTGTAACGTGACTCAGAGATCCTCACAATTATCTATCAATGCGACGATATGGCTTTGATGAAAATTAAGGAAACTCAAAAATTTTTGTTTTAAATTTTCACGTGCCATTCGTCGCGGTACAATAAAGGGCACTTCCACAACAGAATTTGAATATTTTCCTTATGCCGTAATTTTTGGTTTTTTTGGGCATCGATGCCGATTTTTGAACTCTTTTAGTTTTTTAAATAAAACCGACTTTTGGGTGCAATATGGAATTTCCGCGTAAAATTATAATTTAGATTTTGGGGCTGGGAATTTTCATAAAGAATCATTCATTGATCTGGAATAGGTAATTTTGGACTTGAAACGGAACACTTTTATTAAAAACTTACCTTTAACCTTCCTTTTTACCACATCATACTCGTACGACAGAATTTTATTATTCACATAATCGATGCAATAGAATATCTCTTTATTGTGAACGTGCCACGCTATTCCATTGCTCAAATTAATTCCTGGAAGCTTTTGTTCCTTAAGTACCGATGCACGTGGATGAGGATAGTAGGTCCACAAATTTCCCAACATTGTTCCATCAGTTCTCATTGTCCCTGGAATATAATATAACATGTTCCCAGTGGGCACAAAATTTGGCGACGTCTTTACGACATCTTTACGACATATTTACGACAACTTTACGACATTCTATGTAGATATCGTTTCGGTGTCTTTGCGATATCGTAAAGAAATCGTCAAAACATACGACTTATTTACGATATTGTAAAGACACCTTAACGACATGGACATAGGATGTCGTAAAGTTGTCGTAACGATGTCGTAGCGATGTCGTAAAGACGTCGCTAAATTTTGTGCCCACTGGGTTAACTATAATAATTCCCCGAAGGGAAACAACTCTTGTAATCCGCCGGACGGAACAGTTATCCTAACAATTAATCCGACCACAAACTTCCGGAAAAAGGTTCACCCATTTTAATCATCCATCATATATAATATAAAATTTCTACTACACTAATGGAAAAAACTGAGGGGTCAAATAATTTTTTGTGATTTTTCAGAATGCTTTATCTCAGAGAAAAATGGTCGTATCAAGGTCTCACGGAATGCATTTTACACTTTAAGTTTCGTGTTTTGAGGTCTTTTGGCTAAAAAAATGTTCGAGTTTTGTGTTTCTAAGAAGAAGCGTAAATCCAACCGTGCAACCTCTACGTGGTACGCTTTGGGTAACGCTAATGCCGGCTGTGGTAAAAAAATTTTTTTTAAGTTTTGGAAGCCTTAAAAAGAATCTTATGAATTCCGAAGAAAAACAAATTTTAATTTTTTAATTTTTGGTAAATTTCAGCGGTATTTGCGAAAAATATAGAAAAAGAGCTGAAAAATTTTTATTTTATGATTTAAGCCATGATTAGGACACGTTCAAGCGATACAAATTTGATGCTTTAATTTCTCTAAAAATTTGACAGTTTGCAACAAGGAAACGTTTTCAAGCTCTATTCTTAATGCATCATCTAGTAGGAAATTTATTCTATTTTGCAGAACTTCCTCTAAAGTTTCTATGCGACCATTGGTTGCTGAGATATCCTCAATGAAAGAAAAAGGGGTCCTTTTTTATTTAAAGTTCAATATTTCAGTGAAGAATGGTCGTACGGAGGTTTCAAAAAAAGAAACTTGATGCTTGATAAACAAGCTATCCGGTCCATATCATTGCTAATTTAGAATTTTTTTTAAAGCTCATGGACTTGAATTTTCATAGCTGAAAGGTAAACCATTAAGTTTTTAGTTAATAGCTTTATTTATTATTTTCTGTAAAAAAATTCCAAACTTTGGTTGAAAATTCATGTATTTTGTTAAAAGTTGTGTATTTGGCTGAAAAATGTAGGCTTTTCCAGTGGGCACAAAATTTGGCGACTTCTTTACGACATCGTTACGACATATTCACGACATCTTTACGACATCCTATGCCATATCGTTTCGGTGTCTTTTCGATATCGTAAAGACATCGTCAGATCATACGACTTATTTACGATATCGTAAAGACACCTTAACGACATGGACATATGATGTCGTAAAGTTGTCGTGAAGATGTCGTTTTTATAGAATTTAATAATTTTTTGAACAATCATTCTCTTTTGATCGAAAGCGTTTGTTGAAAGTTTATCTTTTTCGGTAAAAAATTAATCTTCCTGTTTGATATTTCATGTATTTTTAAATATTTTTAAATATTTATTTTTATCTGTATATAAAGTTAACTTAAGGCAATCGGACATAATCCAGCGTAATCCATTTGCACTGGTACGTACTTTTTTAAAGTTGTTTCCCCTATGCATTTAACCTAAAGTCTAAACTCAAGTTCAGTAGATTTTTCTTACCAAACCATAGTGCGCCCGACGTATCGGCAATTCCATAATTAATTGCTTCGTTTGCCGGTAGGTTGATGTCGGTAAATATCCTCAAAACTTGACTTGGATTATTCGTTAAAGAATTCCATTTGACTGATTCAATTCTATTATGATAAGCCACCACAAAATGCTGGTTATTGTGTACATCAGGAACAAAAAATTTTGGGGGACCGGGGGCTGTGGAAAAAAATATTCTTAAGGGCATGTGACACAGCTAAATACCTATATTACCAACCTCACTTTTTCAGTTTACTGAATATATTTTTGAACCTAAGAACTTTTTTTGTAAATAAAATATCGAGCTGAAACTTTAGAAAATGTATTAGACTTAAATAAAGCACGTTTAGGTACTGCATTTTGGTAGGAACTTCACTGAAAATTATTTCATCTTCTTTCCGAACCTCGACATTTTTTGAACGTTCGAACTTTTTTTATACATAAAATATCGGTCTCAAACTTTGAGAAATGCAAGAGCCGGAAAAAACTACGTTTAATTACAAAGCTTAATAATAAAAGATGTAAAAAAAAAATTCAACTATCAATTCCATCGGCATCAGCCGGTAACGTTGTACACGAAAATGCGAACCCTCTAGAGCCTCGTCTAGTGGCCGCCAGGGTTCGTATTTTCATGTACAAGTTTACCGGCTAATGCCGATAGAATTGATAGTTGAAATATTTTTTTACATCTTTTATTATTAAGATTTGTACTTAAAGGTAGTTTTCTTTCGGCTCTTGCATTTCTCAAAGTTTGTGACCGATATTTTGTATATAAAAAAAGTTCGAACGTTCAAAAAATGTCTAGGTTCAGTAAAAAGATGAAATAATTTTATTGTCATTATCCTTCAAAAAAAGAATCCGGGGACGTCCGATATGATATTTTATAGCATCTACGAATTTAGTTATTAAAATTTTTTTTGTATATTTTGTATAAAATTTCATTCTATAAAATAGAAAATGAATTGGTTCAACTGGAAATATAACTATTTTATAAAAAAATCATCTTTTTTGGTGGAAATTCACTATTTTCGGTGCAAATTTATTTTCTTGCACGGAAATTCATCTGCCTTGCTCAATTATTTATCATAAAATAAACACTTTTTTATTTGGTAGAAAATTTATCTGTCTGGCAACAATTGCATTTTTCTAAGATTTAAATACTTGATAATTTGTTTTTTAAAATTCAAATTCAAATTTAATTATTTCATTTCGGTTGGAAAATTGATCTTCTTTAGTAGAAAGTTTATGTATATTGTTGAAACTGCACCTTTTAAATAGAAAATTAATCTTTTAGATGAACAATTTAATTTCATCGTAAATAAATAATTTTTTAAATTGAAAATCAATAATTTTAACTGAACATTTAATTAAAATTAAAAT
>NC_046663.1:25845103-25846970 GCF_010883055.1 Belonocnema kinseyi
CTTATCCTTGCATGCGGGGCTCTACAAGGATGGACGAACCCCTTTCCCTAGCTTCTCGTGGGAACAACAATGACAACATTAAACATAGTTGTAGTAAGTGCGATTCAAGACAACAGAACGCGCAGGGCTCCCGACAATGGGCAACTGAATCACGACTTGCTAGACTGCTACGATGCGAGTGTGGCCCGTGAACGGGGTTACATGGCACGGCTGCATGCTCTGTGGTGCGAGAAGCACCCGGAGCTATCGCACTTTTCGCAGCAACGTCTGCGAAACGATGCTGAACTACTCCGTAAAAGGGGCTATGTAAGCGGAACGCCTACTCTACCACAGCTAGAACAAGCCGGCAACAAAGAAAGAGAGGCGACACTAAGACCAACCAACATCAACACCAAGGTTTCTCTCAAGCCTAAAGTTCTGGCTGAAATGGATGACGAGCTTCGTGGACATTTTTCCAGTGAATCCGACCCCTGGGCTATCAATTATTGTTTGTATAATGCAGCGAGAGCTTTGGCCGATGCGAACCGTAAAACAAAACCAACGGCTGATCATAAGACCAAAAGACGAATGCATCAACTTGCCATAAAGATAGGCTGAGCAAGACAGTACGCGTCCCGCATTTAATATGTGATTGACTACATCATATCTGGCAGGAATTTTACCGCCAAGGTTCGAAAGTTCGCGCGCGAACTCTGGACCCGTTATCACACACTTAACAAGTCAAAGCTGTTGACCATCAGGCAGCTTATTGTTGAGAAAATACGGATACTATCTGACGCTAAGAGAAGTCTAGAGCGGAGGGAGAGATGGGTCAGAGGAAATCAACAGTTTCTCTCTGACCCATCTCGACTCTTCCAAGACCCTCCAGTTACTGTCGAACACGCACCCAAACCAGAGGAGATCGAAGTATTTTAAAGAGAAGTCTACGAAGTTCAGCATAGACTGGACGAAGACTCAGAAAATATAAATAGCTTCAAGGAGTTATGTGTTGCCCTCATAACACCTGATAAAGAGTACCCACCCATCACTACCGAGGAGGTGGAAAAAGTATTAAGAGGGATGAAGAACTATTCCGCACCTGGACCAGATTGTATCAAAACCTTCTGGTGGAAGAAATTTTCTTCAACCCATCAGCATTTGGCCCGTATTTTCACCTCATATTTGAAGTCGGAAGAGCCGATTCCAGAGTGGTTGGTGGAAGGGCGCACAATACTTGTCTGAACACGCTTTATAAGATATTCACAGCTATCCTAAATGATAGGATTGTTCGGGCAATTGAACCTGTGTGGCAAGAAATGTATGAACAATGAGGCTCAAAGAAAGGCGTATTCGGATGTCGGGAGAACCTGCTCATCGATAGATGTGTCTGCAAAGATGAAGCATTCTACCAGCGTGACCTATCGATGGCCTGGATTGATTATCGGAAAGCTTTCGATTCTACATCCCATAGACTTATCATCTGTCTTTTGGAAATCTTAAAGGTTCATCCGCAAATAGTTGGGTGCATAGAGAGATTGATGCCGCTTTGGAAAACCATATTTACTATCTCATCTGGCAAAAATCGTGTAAAAACTAACAAGGTCACGTTTCAGACAGGTGTCTTTCAGGGTGACACCATGAGCCCACTCCTCTTTTGCCTTACATTATTGCCACTATCTCTAGCACTGCGCCATTCCGACGAGTACTTGTGCGGCAAACCTGCAGATCGAAAGTACAAGGTCACTAATGTATTTTACATGGACGATCTTAAGATCTATGCTAAAATCAGAGAGCAACTGCATCTAGCTCTGGGGATTGTCGAACGATATACTAAGGAAATTGAAATGGAATTTGGGTTAGACAAATGCGCCAAGGTTTATTTAAAGCG
>NC_046663.1:25847070-25860913 GCF_010883055.1 Belonocnema kinseyi
AAATTAATCTTTTAGATGAACAATTTAATTTCATCGTAAATAAATAATTTTTTAAATTGAAAATCAATAATTTTAACTGAACATTTAATTAAAATTAAAATTAAAACGTTAAAGTTAAAAAAATTTCTTTATGCTTGAAAAAATTCGTTCTTTATATAAAAAATAATTTTTTAACTGAAATGTGAGTTATGAGTTCCCAGCACTTCCTTTCTACGAAAAAAGTAAAATCAACGGACGGACGGATGGACGTACGGACACCTGATAGAAACTATAAGGGTTTTCAGCTCAGGGCTACGAATCCCTCAAAATTCTCACGATTAAAAATAATACAAATTATGAATAAAACTATAAAAAGAGTTTGGTTACCTGTAAAAGAGCAAAATGTGTATTTCTTAAATTGGTGAAATGAACAAACTCCATGTACGTGAGTGTCTATGAAGAAGAGTTGGTTGTTATAATAGAAAAGGCCATATACTGCTCCTTCTCTGTAGAAAAGCCAATCAACCCTAAGGGATGAAATTAATGTTAGCTATGGGAGATACCATAAACTTTTCTTCGATAATTTTATAAATGTGGAAACCTAATGAAATTGAATTTAGAAAGAATTTTTTATTTGGTAAAAGTTTTATTCTATTTTTTGTTTATTTTTTCCTATTGAGAAAATTAATATTGTTTTTTAAAATTATACTTTTTAGATGATAATTTATTTCTCTGTTTATAAACTTTACGTCTTTGTTTAGAAAAATTGTGTTTTAGAGTCAAAATTTTGTTTGCTAAAATCTGACTATTTAATTCTTTTGTTTAGAATCCACGTTTCCAAATTAAGATTCAACTACTTGGTTGAAAATCAATGTGTGTTGTTAAAATATCGTGTTCTTTTGACAAAAAACTTATCTTCCAGGGTAAAAATTGTACTTTTTGGTTAAAAATTTATTTCTTTCTATTAAAATTTGATAATTTTGTAAAAAATTTATTATTTTTATTGGAAATTAATTTCTTTTAGCTAAAAACTTAAATTATTTATTTTTTGTTTCAAAAAGCCATCTTTTGCGTCAAAGATTTTTTTTTTGATTTGAAATTTATGTATTTTGTTAATAATTCCGCTTTTTTGGTAAAAAATTATCTGCATTGTAAAAAAAATATCCTTCTGCTTAAAAATGCATTTCATCGGTTAGGAAATTTACCTCCTATTCTAGAATATTTATTTTTTTTGTTTGAAATTAAATGTGTTTTTTTTAAACTGATAATTTACATATTTCTTTCAGAAAATTTCTTTTTTAGAATTAAATTCATTTTCGTCAGTAAAAATTCATCTTTTTAAATCTAAATTTTTTAAAATTATTTTCTCTTGGTAGACAGTTCATTTCTTTAGTTGAAAATTTAAATAATTTGTTGAAACTTTGAGTTTCCAGTTTAAAATTAACATTCCAACTTAAAATTTAACCAATTTATTTTTGAATAAAAATTTATTTTCGTTAGTTATAAGTTGATATATTTTGTGGAAAATTTATATTTGTAGAAAATAATTAACTGTTTTGATTGATAGTTCATTAATTTGGTTGCAAAATTGTATTACTTGTTTCATAAAGATTTTTTAAAAATTAGAAATATAACTATATTATTTTTTCTTGAAGATGTATATTTCCTGGTTGACAATTCATTTATTTATGTAAAAATAGTATTTTTGGTTTCAAAATTATATTCATGTGCTTAAATTCAAAGCTTGTACAAATTATTTCTTTTTTAGTTTTTTTTCAAATTCATTACTTTAGCTGAGAATTCTTCTGTGTTAATCTTTTGTTAGTAAAAAATACTTAGTTTTTTGATTCAAAATTAATTTTTTTGGCGGAAAATTTTAGCAATTTTAGAAAATTAATTTTTTCATTATATATTAAATTATTTTAGTTAAAATTTAAGTATTGAATTTTGTAATTGAAAATGCACGCTTTTTTATACAGATACAACTGCCTACTCGGTTCAAAATTTATCTTTGGGTTTACAAATTTATTTCTGTAGTTAGAAATCTTACTATTTTCTTTCAAATCTCTTTTTTTAATTTGTTATTTTATAGCTTTTATCATCAGGAGAATTTTTATAAGTATGTTATAAGTTATATAATTGTGAAGAACACTAAGACTGGGTGTTTTTTTCAAATTTTTTATTGACTTGATTTTAATTATTTATTTTTTTGTATATTTTTGGCATAATTTAATTCCCATCAAAATTTATCTGTTTTATTTAAAAATGTAACTGCTTAGTCAAATATATATATATATTTTTATTTGCTTAGAAACTGTTTTTTAATATTTCTTTGAAAATGCGTCTTTATTGGTATAAAATTGATCTTCTCGTTCATGAAATATACTCCGTACTTTAAATTCACCCTCATTTATCGAAAATACTGAATTTTTGTTTTTAGTAAAAAAAAAAATTAATTTGTAAGATCTTCCAATTCCGCCGCCCAAAGCGTCTTATGTAATTTCTCTTTAAACCTTTATACACACCTCTGTTTCTGTTGTCTCTAAAAGTCTACGAAATATATTTAGAGCGAAAAATCTTTCGCACTAAAAATATATAACGGCCAGTAAAAATTAAAAATTTCTGTCATGAAAGATCCAGAAATTAGGTGAATTTTGAAATTTAAAATTTGTAGCAACCTTTCTAAATATTACATTAACCAATAAAATTCCGACCGGGCGGATGTTTTTCGTTCGTGGGCCCTAGCCTTTAAAAGACATCGGCAGGTTTTTTAAAAATAAACATGGCGGCACCAAATACGGCTGTTTGAAAGAAAAAATGTGTGTATAAAGACTTTTTCTTTAAATCGCTATATTTGGTTCCGCAATAGTTTTTTTTAAACCAACCGTTATATTTTGAAGCTTATGGTTCATGGACGCAAAAAATCTACAAATTGTAAAAATCCACCGATGCTTTCGATCCGAAAATATTGAAAGAAAATTTTCTTTGACAACCCACTTTTTTGTTAAATAAACAACTATAACTTTTTCAGAATGCATTTTTTCAAAACTGTGATCACATAAATCGAAATTTCAGACAATTTTATACCCGATATGACTATTATCAATTTCTTTTAAGAACGTTTTAATAGTTAATGGAGCGATTGTAAAAAATGTTGAAAATTTGTCCGGCAAAGACTTACTGGGTTAATTCTTAAATAAAATATAGTTTTTGACAAAGAAATATAATAAAGTAATTAAAGTTGTAAAATATGTATGAATAAACAAATTAATGTTAATTACTTGGGGGCATTGGGGCGATTGGGGTGAACGATGTTCTGCTGCGTGTTTGATGGTCCGCCGTGTGGTAAGACAGGGTCCTGGTTGTATGAGGAGCTTGGTTGCGAGCTGTGCTGCAAGCTGGGTTGCGGGATGTCCTGCCAGCTGGGTTGCGGGATGTATGGCAAGCTGGATTGTGGGCTGTGTGGCAAGTTGTATTGCGAGATGTGTGGCAAGCTGGATTGCGAGCTGTATGGCACGCTCGATTGCGAGATGTTCGCCAAGTTGGGTTGCCAGCTGTATGCAGATGCGGGGTGCGAGTCGTATGACCAGAATGGATGCGAAGAGTTTGGAGAATATATTGGCGAGTCGCCTGAAGAGCTGTGCTGCCAGTTATTTTGCCAGTTGTTTTCATCGCTTGGTCGAGAAATTACTGAATAAAGAAAGGCGCTAAAAGTGCAAATCACAAGTGGAATGCTCATTTCTCAAAAATACGTCGTGATTAAATCTTTTCGCGAGAACTGTGAAAAGTAGGTCTTTCATTTAGAATTTATAAGATATGGATGTGCAAAGAAGGAAGAGAGGGCTAAATAATCTCTTCCAATTTCCAGCTCTCTGCCAATCAACTATTGAAAATTTTGACTTTTCATCCTAAAAAGCTGGAGAACTAGGCCACTTGGAATGAGACATTCTTATTGTGTACCACGGATTTCCTGGTGTTATTTGCTAAACAATGACATACGATTTCACAAGTTTTCAAGAATTATAAATAATAACTAGCACCACAGGAAAATGTTTGAAAAATGTTAAGGTTAAATGACAGACCTCGAAGACTGTAAAAATTTAGTCGAATTTCAATGTGAGTAGAGTTTTGGTTTTGACCTTCGACTTCAATTCAGCGTGTGCAAACGTAAAAAAAAATTTAACCAAATGCACTGGAACCGCGGTTATATCCTCGTTCCCTTATATCCTCTCGCAATTATATCCCTAAATAACTCTCATTTATATCCACCTGGCTTGCACGTGAAAAACAAGCCAATCAGAGCGCAGCGCGGTCATTTCCCCTTCGCGATTCAGCATTGGTGGGACCCCCTTCCATAAGGATATAAGAGAATGTTTAAGTTCTCGGATGACGGATATAAACGCAGTTGCAGCGTATGACTATAGAACAAGAAACAACGAATCCAGTGATTTTTTGAATAGGAGCCTCATAAACAGGAAGATTTTAGACAAAAATTAAATTTATTCGTTGGAAATTCTATCAATATTGTTTTATGCTGTGTTTTTGATTTTCAAACAAATTTTGTGCTATAAAAATGACATTGAATGCAATGTTTGACACTATACAAATTTTTGAGATAAAATTTAATAATAAATTCTAATTTTTCATTTGTAATAAAAATTTAAAAGTCTAGAATTTCAGAAGCTCTTACTTTGAAAATTTTTTAATTTTTGGAAATTTTATTTTAAATATATTCAGTATTGAACTTTTGAATTTTTGAATTTAATAAAAATGTTTAAATTTTGAACACCTTCAGTTACAAATGATTAAATTTACCTCCTTTCTTAACAAGATGTCAAATTTTTTAATAAAATAAAAATAAAGAAATATTACATTTTAGCTATCTATCGTAAAAATTTGAATAAGTATGCCATGTGGATTGATTTTATTTTTAAGGCAAAGGTGTTCTGGAAAAAAATATCTTCTTATATACATTGGAATTTTTTATTTTTTATATTGAAATATTAATATTAGCGGTCGTGAATCACTGGCATAAGATATAAGAAAAATACTGAATACCTATTCGAGAAAAAAATTAAAATTATGACAATGCTGTAAAATAGAATATTCAAGAAATAAAAAAATGCATTTTCGTTCACATTTACGGCTAAATCTTAATTTATGATTTTATATATCAAATAGGAAAAAATTAATTGGATATTGTAATCATTAAAAAAAATGTTATTTATTTAAATGAAGTTGGTCTTACATTAATCATATTCTTTAAAAAATATCCTTGTTTTTATCGGCATTATTTTTCCTCGAATTAGGCAACTATGATCACAAATCAAATAAATCATTCAAGAAAAATTCAGAATTTATTTACAAAAATAATATTTTATTCTGTAATACATTTTTTTATTCATACGTATTTAAATCAAACTTTTTTTGTCCGTTTCACTAATCTCGGGAAATTATGTATTACTCATAATATTAATTTGTCAAATATCTTCATATACAAAAATAATGTGAAAAATTGTTTAAAATATTATTCAGATTCATAGAATTTTTAAGTTTATAAATTTTATTATTTGGTTGAAAAATTAACTGTTTTGCTAAAAACTCGACTTTTTGGGTTGGAAATTAATCCATTTTGTTAAAAAGTCATACTTTCTTATTAAAAATGCTACTGTTTTTTAAAAATATAATTATTTCGTTGAAGATTCACTTATTGCTTAAAATTTATATTTTGGTGCTGGAAAATTAAGTAAAATCTTTTCTGGAAGAAAGTTTAAATCAAAAATTTATTTGATTTTTTATTAAAAATTTATGTGTGCATGTATTTGGTAAGGAATATAACACTTTTGTTAAAAAGTGACTCTTTTTGGTTGAGAAATTTATTATTTTGATTAAAGGATTATGAACTTCGCTGAAAATTCAATTTTTGAGTGGAAAAGCCTTTTTTGGTTTAAAATTAATTTTTTTACTAAAAATGTGACATTTCCGTTTTTTTGAGATTGCTTTTTTTTTTAATTTGAACATTCTGAACTTTAGAATAAAATTAGTAAAAATAAAAACAATTAAAAAATGGAAACGAACTCAACATAATTCCAAAAGAATTCATGTCAAATCTAAATTGATTCGAGAGAAGGCAACGACATTTTTAAAATACAAAAAACATTTTTCAAATTATTGATAGTTGGGATATAAACAATAATTTAAAAGAATGGATTATTATACATTTAAAAAATGTTTTTTTTTTATCCAAATATATGATTTCCATACTTTTAATAAGTAAATGATATTAATTAAAGGACAATTTCTTTAATTTTTCTAAAATTTAACGATTTCCTATTGTACGGACTTTGACAGAGCTAGATATCTTGTAATTTCGGAAAATTTTTATTTCGAATATTTTTTTTTCCAGAATTTTATAGTGCCGGAATTTGATTTTTTCCGGATTTTTCGGTCGTTGCATAAAATCAATAGTTATCTCATCAAATAGAAAATTTTCCCAAGGAAGAGAAGATAAGATAATATTAAAACAAATACATGTGCAGAATTCCTGAAAATAAAACCAAGAACCTAAAGTCCTAGCAAATGTGAAAACACCCAAGGAATCGTCTGAGCTTTATCTCTAGGCGTTTTTCGCAATTTTAAAAAAGTCGTTGTTTAAACAATTAAGTTGTTAATTAGCATTTAACCTTTAATAAAGAAAACCTAAAAGTCCTTTCAAAAAACATAAGATACTTTTGGATTCACTCGGCAATGTCTCTAGGTATTTTGAAATATTTTCGAAAAAATGATTATTTAAATAATTATATTGTTTATATTTTTTTATAAGTAAAACTAAAACTCCGATCAAAAAAATGAAGATAGTCCTGGATTTATCTTGGCAATATCTTCAGGCATTTTTTCCCATCTTTTTCAAAAAATTACTTATTAATTTAAAAATAATAATAAAAACAAAACCATTCTCGATGATGTATTTACCTCGCGCTCCGCTTTAGATTATGTAGTTATCTTGGCGCTACGTGCTATATATTTCTATTTTCGCACATTCTTGCCCAAACGTTTTAAAATCAAAGGTCAACGGATCGACAACTGTAATTTTGTGATTGTAAATTCTTTTTTGTTAAAGTTCTTTCGGCTTTAGCGAACACATTCTCATCACGTATTTCGTGCTTAGCACTCGATTTTGTCCAAAATTTCCGCTTTTCTACAATATTCAGATATTGGAAAATAAAGCACAAATTGTATTTTTCATGATTATTTTAATATTTGTTTCTCACTTTGCTTTAAATTATATTCTAAGCTGGGCTGAAACATTTATCATTTCAATAAATTTATGTCATAACAATTCATAATATGAATGAAAATTGAATCATTCTAATTCTTAATTTCTTGTTTTTATAATTTAAAAAAGTTTGTAATCTGGATTTTTTTTATTTAAGAAAAGCTTTTCCAAAAGTTCAATTTTTTTATTTTAAATCTTATTTTTTACGATTGAAAGAAAATCTACTCGTCTAAACCCTCAAATGGTACACTTGTGCGAATTCGCACCCGAAGTTTCTTCATGTTTTTGGCATTTACGCAAACAGAGCTGCAGCGGATTATCCCCAGATATATTAAATATATGGATGTTTATTATGTGTGATATCTGCTAGTTATTATTATTTTTTAAAATATCAATATATTTATAATTTTTTAATTAAATTAAATTAAATGTATATACTATTTATTATTATTTTTATTTTTAACCCTTTAAGGGCTATCTAAAAATGATTAATAATAAATTTCTAGATCTTTTTAGGCTAACAACTCTTGTCTCTTAATTTTAGTTCGTTCCTCGTGTCGTTTTTTGAAGAAAAACATTTTTTTTTATTTTGAATGTTATTTTTCACGACCAAAGTAAGAGCTACGTGTCCTAGCAAAAATTATTCATGAAAAATTTTAATGATTTTTCGGAATTTTTTAGAAGCGTAACTTTTGTCTATTTATTTTTTTCGTAGCATGTACCACAGGTAAAAAATTTAAATTTTTTGTTTTTATTGTTTTTGATGCATAAAACAAAAACTGCGCATCCCATAAAAAATAATTATTAAAATTTTCTAGTTTTTTTTTTTGATAATCAAGTTTTTTCTCATTTTTTCGTAGTTTGTGTAGTTAGTCCAAAAGAATTTCATTTTTTTATTTTCAATGTTGTTTTTGACGACTAAAAACAAAAACTACGGGTCCTATCAAAAAGCGATTTAAAAAAATTTTGTAGATCTTTGTAGGGCGCGCAATTTTTGTCTATTTATTTGCTTCGTATCATGCATAGTTTGACCAAAACTTGGAATTTTTTAATTTTTCATTATTTTAGGCACTATCAAATACTCTAACTCTGATAATTTTATTTTGATAGAAAAAAGTCATTAGTATAAACTGTTTGAGTTTCTGATAACTATGAATAACCGTATATAGAATTTTTGAATCTTGAAAAAATTTGGTTTTAAACATTTAAAAAAAAAGCGCTCACCTTTTGAATTTGTATCCAAAATGGCTGGTTTATGAACTCGTGCTTTCTTTTTGAGCCCTAAAAAATTGTGCAAAAGCTGTCCCCAATCTGATCAATTTTTTTAAAGTTATCGTGCCTACATAATACAGACTACAGAAAGACGGACAGACAGATGTAAAATTAATACCTTCTTATTAGGATGTCAAAAGAGCAAAGTTATTAATTTTAAAATGCTCTAAAAAAATGTCTATTGCCTTTTTTCTGTCTTCTGTATCTTTTTGAATTCATAAAATCATACTACTTTATTTAAAAAACCAAAGAAAATTAATTTTTAGCAAAGTAGTTGAAGATGACTGATTGACAAAAAACTCCAATTTTTAACAAAAAGTGATTAATTTTTAAGCAAAAAGTTTGATAGTTCCATTTTCAGTTTAAAGAAATTATTAAAATAAGATCCTTAAAAATTAGTTTAATTTTTAACGAAAGATTGAAATTTTTAACGAAAATGATCATTCTTTAACCGAAAAGGAAATATTTAACAGTGCATTAGTTATTTTAATGAAAAAGATGAACTTACTAGCTACACAACATTTTTAATTAAATATATCGAGTTTTGACCAAGCTAATGTTTAACTAGAATGCTGAATTTTTTATGAAAAAAGTAAATTTTTAACCAAGAAGATGAATTTTAAAGGGGTTTGCAACAACAACAAAAAACAACTTTATTAATTTTAAATAAAAATTTCTATAAACAAATATTTCAACATGCCACTTTCCTGTAGAAAAATATTATTATTTCTTTAAATATTATTTTTGAAATTCTCTTATATTTATTAATTTAATCAAATTCTTTAAAACTTATGACTTTGTTAAAAATTTGTATTTTTTTATTTATTTTGAAAGATTAAAAAAATATCGACTTTTTTTTAAAGATTCGCAGCGAAATTGTAAATTAAATTCGCCTTTGAAATCTTAATTAATTATATTTACAAAAATTTCAAAACATTTCAAAAGATTTTTATAATTTTCAAACAGAAACCAAGAAGATTTTAAGTTAAATTCATAAGTTGCTGAATATTAAAAAAAAACATTTTACTCATTCTAAAATAGAATGCAAAAGTTTTGTTTTAGAAATAACTGAAATTTTCAAAAATGGTTTAAAATTTTTCCAAGCAATCTAGAAGAATTATATTTATATTTAGTAGTAAATTAAATGGAACAAAACAATTTTTTTTTTAAATATTATCGGGTTCAGGGTAAAATAAAATTTTTTCAAATATAAGAAAACTAAAAATATTTATAACAGGCGTTAGGAAAAAATCTTGAATTTTAAAAACACTCTTTTTTCAGTTCAAAGATTCTCACAGTACGTTTAAATCTTTCTTTTTAATCCAAAAATATTTTATTGAAGTAAAACTCCTTGTTTAAGAAAAACTGTTTCTTATTGCAAATGAAATTCTTGAATGCTGAATGTATTTATTTGATCTTATTGTTTACATTTGAAATATCAACAGTTGAAATAATATTCTACATTGAAATAATTTAACAAAAAACTACTATACACACATGTCAGTGTCGAATAATTATTAATTCTTTAATTCTCGGTCGGGAATTTGAAAACTCGAAATTCTTATATTTAGGAAATTTAAAAATTCCGGAAACCTTTGCTTGAAACTTTTTTCTCGGGAATTTTACAGTCCCGGAAGTTTACATTACGGGATTTTTCAGTCTTCCGTGAAATTAATAATAAGTAAATGAAATTAATCAAACTTTCTAAAAATGCGAACCATAATAATTCTACAAATAAAATTCCAATATAAGGATGCAAACGAAAACCGTTTGCTTCATATTCTCTTGATCCAAAGTGATTTATTCAGTTTCGAATTTTACATTTTTTCGTGAATAAACACTACTTTTTCGAAAACAATGTGTTATTTTTAAAAAACGAAGGTAACATTATTTCCCATGGCCTACTTCTTTCTTATCGTTATTTCTTATTAGTTAAAATTATTCGATAAATGTAATTATAATAGTTATTCATATTTAATTAATATTATAATAATATTTATAATATTATCATAATAATATTATTCTAGTCCTTTGCATAATTAAAATTTTTTCGAAAATGGAGCAAAACATCTTCTCGTTTTTCCCTAAAAAATAAATTTTCAGACAAAAATGAAATAGTTTAATTTTTCGTTAAAAACGAATTATCTACTAAAATTATGAATCTCCAACTAAGAAGATGTATTTATGCCAAAGAGTAGAATTTATGACAAAAAAAAATAATTTTGTACTAAAGAGGAACAGTTTTCAAGAACGCATACTAATTTATTATTAAACAACTCAAGTGTTAACTAAAAAATGAATTTTAAACTAAGTGAGGAACCTTCACCTGAATCTTTAACAGTTTAAATTCATCTGTTGGACCAAAATAAATTTGTTTAATTAAAAACTTTTATGACTTTGATGTTTTTTTTTTAAATTAATTATTTTACTTGAAATATAATCTTCTTTGTTGAAAATTCAATAAAATTATTTTGGGGTGCTTAAATCCAGAACTGTTAGACAAAAAATTTGAATTTTCCATTTTTTTATTATAAATATAAAGTTGTAATGGTAATCTTTTAGGGCTTTAAAGAAAGAACGTTTTTTTTTAATTTTTAAAATGCTACAACTCTGATAATTTTCTTTTTATCAAAAAAGGTGGTCGGGGTCATTTTTTCGAGTTTTCGAGTAATAAACAGTTTTGATAATTTGAATTCTCACTGAATAAACATTTTTGAAGGTTTTAAAGAAATTCTGATTTGTTTAATTTTTAATGAATCTTAGAAAAATAAAAAAGAAAAAGTGCACTGGAAGCTATAATTTTATTCCAATTATTAAAAAACCTATATGGTCACACATTAGTTAAAACTTTTATGAATTCATTAGGAAAAAATAAATTTGCAATGTCATCCATGAGGAAAGTAAAAATATTTTTAATTATTTAAATAAAGTTAGTTTTTCATTATTATAAAAAAATTAAACAATTTTCAAAACATGCACCCACGCAATAATTATTTTGTAAGTTTAAATTGAAAAAAATTTTTTTCTTTGTTAAAAGTTTAACCATTTTGTTAAACAATTTTGTTTTGTTTTAAATTTTATGTATTTTGTTTAAAAATCGCATTCGGTGGTATAGTGTTTCATTTTCATCTGAACAAATTTTCCTTTTTGACAGAAAATTTCTCTTTTTGTTTAAGAATTTATATATTTGTTAAAAAATTCACTTTCTTTTGTTAAAAATTTAAATATTTAGTTCTAATTTTTTTCTATTTAAAAGTAAATTTGTAACGAATACACATTTAACTATTTAAGTTCGCTTATTAGGAATTCATCTATTTTGAAAAATAATCACCTTTTTTGTTAAATTTGCGTTGTTTTGTTAAGTATTCACATTTTTTTCTGGAACTTTAATTTAATTTTCTATTTTAAATTAATCTGCTATATCATCAGGGCTGGTAAACTTACCGACAGTAGATCAACCCTCCAAGCTATGAAGGCAGAAAATTTTTTAATAGGATTAAAATTCAAATAGGATTATTATTTTAATTTTAAAAAATATTTAGTGAAATATTTAAGATTTAATATTTGATTCTTTCATTATTTAGTCTATGGTTTCTTAAAGCAAATATTAGAAACATTTATTAAAAAAAAATTCTTATCTTTATCAGAATTATTATTCCTCGAGACACGTGTAAAACATCTATAAAATTTCGCTGTATTATCGTAGTTTAAATAAAATTGTTACGCTTCCGCATTATTTTCTGATAAATTAAACCCTAAACTTCTTATATTTCAGAAATATGATAAGAAACAATGCTAAGTCATTTACGTAAATAATAAAATTTTATCACGCAATAAAGATCTATATTTCTACACATTCAAATCCAACTTTTTTTTATCACGTTCACTAATCTTATAAAAATAAATTTTATTCAGAATGTTACAATAATACAAATGCAAATTGTACAGATACAAATAATACAACAATATCGTGGAAGAAAGGTTAATACTAAAAACTTAACAAACCACATGAATTTAACAAAAGAATTAAATATTTCTCAAAAAGGATGACATTTAAAAAACTAAACTTGAATACCTACATTTTTATTCCTTACAAAAATATTTGAAGTTTTTTTAAACTTTGGACAAATTATTTAAATTCTTAATAGAAGATAGGAAATTTTCAACTGAAAAGATAAATGTTTATTTAACAATATAAACCTAATACCAACAAAGATGAACTTTCAACATCATCCATAAATTTTTATAAACATAGTTATATGTCCAACCAAATATATTAATTTGCAATTAAAAAAACAGATTTGTGAAGAAAAATTCTAATTTTTTTCAAATAAAGATGAATTTACAACAAAAAATTTTAATAATTAAATTCTCAATTGAAAAATGCATTGACAATTTAAAAAACTAATTTTTAATTTAAAGAATGGATTTGGAACAAAAATATCAAATTTAAATCAAAGGAATTAATTTTCAATAAAAAAAGAATGAATTATTAACAAATCACATGACTTTTTAACAAAATATTTGAATCCTTATAAATTCTAAAAGAAAGAGATAAATGCTAAACTCAGGATATTAATTCGCTTAAAAAATATGAACTTTTGAAAAAACACATGCATTTTCAACAAAATAATTCAATCTTCGTTAAAAAAGAACATTGATATACAATAAAAAAATTAATTATATTTATTTTGGGTCAAAAAATAAATTGGTAATAAAAACGAATTTTCAAGAAATTTGTTCTTTTTTCTACCAGAAAGATGAATTTTTAACGCACTGCATGCATTCAAAAAAAGGAAAAAATTTGGAGCAAAAGAAATCAATTTTCAAATAAAATAAGGATTTTAAAACCAAAAAAATAAATAATTTTTAACAAAAAAGACCTGCTCACTAGCAAAAAGGACAGCAAGGAAAGTTCATTTTTAGCTAAATTAATTAATTTAATTCTTCAGTTTACTTTTTAATTTTTTTAAAGAAATTGTTTAACTAAGAACATTTTTTAACGAAGATGGTGAATTATAATGAAAAAGGAATCAATATTTTCTCTTAAGGAAGATCATTAATCGATTCAAAAATCAAATCAAAAATCAAATCAAAAATCAAATCAAAAATCAAATCAAAAATCAAATCATAAATCAAATCAAAAATCAAACATACATATGGCCTCTTCATTCCGCTTTTGAGGATATTTAGCAAAAAATTTTCTTTTATTTATTTCAAAAATTAGACAATTTCGTACGGCAAGTGTTGAAATTTAATACTTTCTATTTTTGAAGTTGACAACTTGATCGTTTGAAATGGAAAGAACTTTCAGTT
>NC_046663.1:25861013-25862640 GCF_010883055.1 Belonocnema kinseyi
TTCAAAAATTAGACAATTTCGTACGGCAAGTGTTGAAATTTAATACTTTCTATTTTTGAAGTTGACAACTTGATCGTTTGAAATGGAAAGAACTTTCAGTTGTAAACCCTGAAAATTAATAAAAAAAATTTACTAAAATAAATTTAAAGTTTATTATCCAGCAATTTTGGATTAAAATTCATAATTTTGAAAACTTTTAATGAGAATTTTTTTTTAATTCAAACATTTCATGTAGCACATTTTCAGTAATAAGAAACTCGAACAATTTATACTGGCCACGTTTCTGGTAAATAGGAAAATTATTAGAGTTGTAGAATTTTTTAATAAAAAAAAAAAAAACGAAAGAAATGAAAATTTTAAGCTAAACAGTGCACGATATAGAAAAAGTCAGGAAAGGAAAAACGTTTCTTTTTAGAAGCACTGCAATATTACCATTAAAACATTTTGAATTTTTAAAAATTAGAAAATTTGTATGTCTTGAGCAACTGTTGTCGTTTTGAGCACAAAAAATTAATTTAATTGAATTTTCAACAAAATAGATTATAAAAAATTCTAGTGTATGGTAAAAATTTATTTTCTCTGTTGATGATTCATCATTTCAGTTCAGAATTGTTTTTTAGCGGAAAATTGAACTATTTAATTTTCAGAAAAATTCTATATTATGCAAAAAATTGTAATAAATATTATCATAATATCATTAAGACATGAATTATTGTTATCATAAAAATAATACTCTAATTATATTTATATAATAATTTGAAGCGATAAGTAATAATAAAAATTTAAAAGTAGGCCATAAAAAAACAAGTTAACTTTGTTTTATACAAATAAGGAGTTTTTTTAAATTTTATGTTTATTCACGAAAATTTGTTAACGTCGAAGTTGAATTACCTTGCATCAAGCTGATATACAGCAAACGGTTTTCATTTGAATATTCTTGTTAAAGGAAGAAATAAATGATCCAATACAAAATAATGCATTAAATGAGAAATATTTTCACCACGTAAAAGAAATATTTATAATTTATTATTTTGGGTTTTATAATATTTCATACTCCGGAATTATATCATCAGAAAATTCTTTTGCGTCTGTAATTTTAAATGTAGAATAATTATAGTTCGCATCTCTGTATGTTTTATTAATTGCATTTATAAAGTATTAAATTTACGCAACGAATGAAAAATCCCGAGATGCAAAAATCTTAATTTGTAAAATTTCCGAAAAAGACAATGTTTGAAAGAAAAGATTTCCGAAATTATTAAATTGTCGAAACATGAAAGTTCCGGACGAATGAAATTCGTGAAAGAAATGGATGAATTTATAAATATCTAACACTCAGAAGTTCTTGACATTAGAAAATTCCCGAATTTGAATAATAAATAAAAATAATTTTTTATTCAGCATTATTTATTAAAAATACAGTACTTAAATCTTTTCATCAGAGAATTTTTTTCAATGGTCAATATTATCAATGGTCAAGTCCGAGTGTTTTAGCAGCCTCCTCCGCTGCTTTGTACAGAAATGATCCTTTGCCCACTCCCTCGTGATTCCTGACCATTTTAAGAAGAGGGTCTCTTCCATTTGCAACTCTATGTGCTGTACCCAGAATAATCCTGTTGTGAAGACA
>NC_046663.1:25862740-25868975 GCF_010883055.1 Belonocnema kinseyi
ATTTTAATTTTAATTAAATGTTCAGTTAAAATTATTGATTTTCAATTTAAAAAATTATTTATTTACGATGAAATTAAATTGTTCATCTAAAAGATTAATTTTATATTGAAAAGGTGCATTGTCAACAATATACATAAACTTTCTACTAAAGAAGATCAATTTTCCAACCGAAATGAAATAATTAAATTTGAATTTGAAATTTAAAAAAGAAGTTATCAATATTTAAATCTTAGAAAAATGCCATTGTTGCCAAACAGATAAATTTTCAACCAAATACAAAAATGTTTATTTTATAATAAATAATTGAGCAAGAAAGATGAATTTCCGTGCAAGAAAATTAATTTGCACCAAAAATAGTGAATTTCCACCAAAAAAGATGATTTTTTAATAAAATAGTTATATTTCCAGTTGAACCAATTCATTTTCTATTTTATAGAATAAAATTTTATACAAAATATTTAAAAATGTTTAATAACTGAATTAGTAGATGCTATAAAATATCATATCGGTCGTCCTCGGTTTCTTTTTTTGAAGGATAATGACAATAAAATTATTTCATCTTTTTACTAAACCTGGACATTTTTTGAACGTTCGAACTTTTTTTATACACAAAATATCGGTCACAAACTTTGAGAAATGCAAGAGCCGAAACAAAACTACGTTTAAGTACACATCTTAATAATAAAAGATGTAAAAAAAATATTGCAACTATCAATTCTATCGGCATCAGCCGGTAAACTTGTACATGAAAATACGAACCCTGGCGGTCACTAGACGAGGTTCTAGAGGGTTCGCATTTTCGTGTACAACGTTACCGGCTGATGCCGATGGAATTGATAGTTGAAATTTTTTTACATCTTTTATTATTAAGCTTTGTACTTAAACGTAGTTTTTTTCGGCTCTTGCATTTCTCAAAGTTTGAGACCGATATTTTATGTATAAAAAAAGTTCGTACGTTCAAAAAATGTCGAGGTTCGGAAAAAAGATGAAATAATTTTCAGGGAAGTTCGTACCAAAATGCAGTACCTAAACGTGCTTTATTGTACTCTAATACATTTTCTAAAGTTTCAGCTCGATATTTTATTCACAAAAAAAGTTCTTAGGTTCAAAAAAACATTCAGTGAACTGAAAAAGTGAGGTCGGTAATATAGGTATTTAGCTGTGTCACATGCCCTTAAGAATATTTTTTTCCACAGCCCCCGGAACCCCTAATTTTGTTGTTCCTGATGTACACAATAACCAGAATTTTGTGATAGCTTATCATAATAGAATTGAAACAGTCAAATGGAATTCTTTAACGAATGATCCAAGTCAAGTTTTGAAGATATTTACCGACATCAACCTACCGGCAAACGAAGCAATTAATTATGGAATTGCCGATACGTCGGGCGCACTATGGTTTGGTAAGAAAAATCTACTGAACTTAAGCTTAGACTTTAGATTAAATACAAAGGGGAAAAAACTTTAAAAAATACGTTCCAGTGCAAATGGATTATGCTGGATTATGTCCAATTGCCTTAAGTTAACTTTATATACAGATAAAAATAAATATTGAAAAATACATAAAAATACATGAAATATCAAACAGGAAGATTAAATTTTTTACCGAAAAAGATAAACTTTCAACAAACGCTTTCGACCAAAAGAGAATGATTGTTCAAAAAATTATCAAATTCTATAAAAACAAAGAAAGAATTTTCAGAAAAATGGTGGGATCCTAAATTAAACTAAAAAATTAATTTTCAACACAGTTGATTTTTTAACCAAAAAGCATACGCTTCAACAAGATCTTTTAAATTTAATTAAGTAGGAATAGTAAAGTTATTAGTTAAAAAATTAATTTTCTATAAATAATAAATGTATTTATGAAAATACTAAATTTTTAACCACAAACAGAAATATTCAATGAAGAAATTAAATTTGTTAACAAAAAAGCGGATTTTATCACAAAAAAATGAATTAACAAGGAACCCAGCAGGCACAAAGTTTAGCGACGTCTTTACGACATCGTTACGACATCTTCACGACAACTTTACGACATCCTATGTCCATGTCGTTAAGGTGTCTTTATGATATCGTAAATAAGTCGTATGATCTGACGATGTCTTTACGATATCGAAAAGACACCGAAACGACATGGACATAGGATGTCGTAAAGATGTCGTGGATATGTCGTAACGATGTCGTAAAGAAGTCGCCGAATTTTGTGCCCACTAGGAAAGCCTACATTTTTCAGCCAAATACACAACTTTTAACAAAATACATGAATTTTCAACCAAAATTTGGAATTTTTTTACAGAAAATAATAAATAAAGTTATTAACAAAAAACTTAATGGTTCAACTTCCAGGTATGGAAATTCAAGTCCATGAGCTTTAAAAAAATTCTAAATTAGCAATGATATGGACCGGATAGCTTGTTTATTAAGCATCAAGTTGCTTTTTTTGAAACCTCCGTACGACCATTCTTCACTGAAATATTGAACTTTAATTTAAAAAGGACCCCTTTGTCTTTCATTGAGGATATCTAAGCAACCAATGGTCGCATAGCAATTTTAGAGGCAGTTCTGCAAAATAGAATAAATTTCTTACTAGATAATGCATAAAAAAATAGAGCTTGAAAACGGCTCTATTTCTAATCTTCATGAAACAACTAATGTTGAGTGTGCCTTTCGCAGTTGAGTAACTCCCAAAAACCCTGCCAAGTTACATTTTGATTCAAGAACCCGTTTCCTTGTTGCAAACTGTCAAATTTTTAGAGAAATTAAAGGGTTAAATTTTTATCGCTTGAACATGTCCTAATCATGGCTTAAATCATAAAATAAAAAATTTTCAGCTCTTTTTCTATATTTTTCGCAAATACCGCTGAAATTTACCAAAAAGAAAAAAATTAAAATTTGTTTTTCTTCGGAATTCATAAGATTCTTTTTAAAGCTTCTAAAACTTAAAAAAAGTTTTTTGTTCCCACAGCCGGCATTAGCGTTACCCAAAGCGTACCACGTGGAGGTTGCACAGTTGGATTTACGCATCTTCTTAGAAACACAAAACTCGAAAATTTTTTTAGCCAAAAGACCTCAAAACACGAAACTTAAAGCCTAAAATGCATTCCGTGAGACCTTGATACGACCATTTTTCACTGAGATAAAGCATTCTGAAAAATCACAAAAAATAAATTTTGTATTATATATGAGGGATGATTAAAATGGGTGAACCTTTTTTCGGAAGTTTCTGGTCGGATTAATTGTTCGGATAACAGTTCCGTCCAGCGGATTACAAGAGTTGTTTCCCCTCGGGGAATTATTATAGTTCAACCAGTGGGCACAAAATTTGGCAACGTCTTTACGACATCGCTACGACATCGTTACGACAACTTTACGACATCCTATGTCCATGTCGTTAAGGTGTCTTTACGATATCGTAAATAAGTCGTATGATTTGACGATGTCTTTACGATATCGCAAAGACACCGAAACCGTATCTACATAGAATGTCGTAAAATTGTCGTAAATATGTCGTAAAGATGTCGTAAACACGTCGCCAAATTTTGTGCCCACTGGGAACATGTTATATTATATTCCAGGGACAATGAGAACAGATGGAACAAAGTTGGGAAAATTGTGGACCTACTATCCTCATCCGCGTGCATCGGTACTTAAGGAACAGAAGCTTCCAGGAATTGATTTGAGCAATGGAATAGCGTGGCACGTATACAATAAAGAGATATTCTATTGTATCGATTATGTGAATAATAAAATTCTGTCGTACGAGTATGATGTGGTAAAAAGGAAGGTTAAGAGTAAGTTTTTAATAAAAGTGTTCCGTTTCAAGTCCAAAATCACCTATTCCAGGTCAAAGAATGATTCTTTATGAAAATTCCCAGCCCCAAAATCTAAATTATAATTTTTCGCGGAAATTCCATATTGCACCCAAAAGTCGGTTTTATTTAAAAAACTAAAAGAGTTCAAAAATCCGCATCGATGCCCAAAAAAACCAAAAATTACGGCATAAGGAAAATATTCAAATTCTGTTGTGGAAGTGCTCGCGGAACACACCTGCTTTCTTCCCGACCGCGGAGCAGCAATAAAGAAGCCCTTTATTGTACCGCGACGAATGGCACGTAAAAATTTGAAATAAAATTGTTTGAGTTTCCTCAAGTTTCATCAAAGCCATATCGTCACATTGATAGATAATTGTGAGGATCTCTAAGTCACGTGACAGCAGCATGACACTGAATTGAATAAAAGTTTCACCGCCTAAAATTTCGAATAATTTTTTTTTGTTAAAAGACTCAAAAGAAGACAAAAGTATAACACACCTTCGATTGGGATTAAAATTATGTTTAAATAAATTATTTGATTTGAAATCGCGAGACTACCGTGTTATATTTATTGAGAACGTCTCCTTTTATCATAGAGAAATTTTGTGGAATATTCTATGCCAAGCCACCATGTTAATAAATAAATTTGGCGAAAGGTAAATTTCTATAATTTAACTCGCAATTAAAACACTTTTTTTAGGGATAACTGGTATCGCCTTTGACTTGGAATCTTGGTATGAACTACATTCACCTCGTCTTTACTACGGTCATGCCAGGCTAGGGCGTATGACAATTGATACCAAAGGACGGCTCTGGGTGCCTCTTAATGGAGGTTCACATGTGAGGATTCAATCACTTTAAGAAATTTCAAAAAATGAAAATTCGAATAAAAATATCATTTTTAAATTTTCTTTAGGTCCTTCAAATTGAACCACGTGTTTCAGCAGTGTATGAAATTATTCGCATACCTGCAGTCAAAGTCAACGCATGCGTTTTCGGAGGCATTGGAAATAATGTTTTATATGTATCAACACTGAAATGTGAAACAAATGAAAATTGTCCAGATGGCGATCAGGGTGGTAGCATTTTCACCATCACTAACTTTGATAAGGGTGTGAAGGGAGAGGATGCATCGCCATTCGTGTTCCCCTCTTTATATAACAAAAGAAACAAAAGCTAAAGTTTACATGAATTCCAGCTGAAAGATTCACGGCAACAAAAATTAACCTTGGTAGATAAACTTTACACGAATCGAAGATGATTTCCGATTTTTAACTTTGCCTGGATAATCTCTCGCCTTATAATCGTTTCATTTTTATTCGAGATGTAGTGAGAATTACGACCCCAGCGCTATCTATCGTCGTTTAATTTCATTAAATTTGAGAGAAATGGGGATTTCCATCTGTCTGTGCTTCTTGCGCTTTTTGATGAATGGTATCAAATAAGTTCTAATTCGTCTACAATAGTGTGATTCACTTCGGAAAAGATATATCAGCAAGAGCAACTTCTTTTTTCTGTTGCTGATTCTACAGTTTTTACTGAAACTTACTTACTTTAGCGTGACGCAGTAGACGAGATCAGAATTATCCTCCTAACCTAGGTGAAACTTTCGGCGAAATATGTTTAATTTTTAGCCGTTGCAAGTCTTACCTGCGAAAAATTTTAAATGTTATTTTAAATCTGTTGTCCCGATTTATAGCTCGAATTTTCTCATACTTTTCCCTTTTCACATTGCTTTTATGGACGCCCTAGCAGACGACACCCAGTGGACACAAAATTTTGCGACGTCTTTACGATATTGTTACGACATCTTTACGACAACTTTACGACATTCTATGTCCATGTCGTTTCGATGTCTTTGCGATATCGTCAAGACATCGTCAGATCATATGACTCATTTACGATATCGTAAAGAAACCTTAACGACATGGACATAGGATGTCGTAAAGTTGTCGTGAAGATGTCGTAAAGTTGTCGTGAAGATGTCGTAAAGACGTCGCCAAATTTTGTGCCCAATGGGCAGCTTTACTTTAGTTTTTTCTGTGATAGATGAATACAAAATTATGTATGCTCGTATTTGAAATTCAATAATAAAGACTTTCTATATATTTAAATTGAAAGGTTCAATCATTTCTCTATTTACTTACCAAATTTCTCCATTAAAAAAAAATATTAATCACTATATGTTGACGGGGAAACGACTCAAAGTGCGACCTAGCGGATGTGGGTTACTTCTTGTCACACAGGATTACATCGAATTGCATAACATTTCAAACAAAAAGAAAATATTTGAGCTTTCATCGAAATTAACAAATTAATTTTTTATCGATAAAGATAAAAAATCGCCAACTAAAATTTCTAATTGAAAAATTACTTTTGAAGCAAAAAACTATTTTTTAAACAAATATTTCAGTTGACAA
>NC_046663.1:25869075-25870304 GCF_010883055.1 Belonocnema kinseyi
TTTTTATCGATAAAGATAAAAAATCGCCAACTAAAATTTCTAATTGAAAAATTACTTTTGAAGCAAAAAACTATTTTTTAAACAAATATTTCAGTTGACAATCAATCCTTTACAACTTATTTTAACCCTTAAATGACACTGGGGTTCCATTGGATCCCAGACCATTTTTGAATGAATATTAAAATTTGTAAATTCCAATCATTTTTTATTGTTTTTCGAAGGGTTGAAAATAAAATTTAAGTTAATATACCGATTGATTCTTTAGAAGAGATTTTAAAGAATACCAAAAAATTGTTTAACAAAAATATCAAAAATTAAACTTTTTACAATAGTTTAAAAACGCTTGGGTCCTAAAGACCCCAAGTGTCATCTACGTTATTTTTTGGAGGTGTGTCATTTAAGGGTTAATAAAGTTTTTCAATTGAAGATAAGTTATCGAGCGCGAAGCGCGAGTTTAGTAATGAGAATGTAATCGTCAAAGCCGTAGGTGCTTTGAGAACCTTCTTTAAAAACAAATCGAAAAAAAAATCAGTTACAATTTACGGTTGCAATTTCTCGAAAATTTACATCACAGTTTTCGATTTAATTTATAATATTGACGAGATTTGAAAAAATTTAGTTAAATTGTGCGCATTAAACGTTTTTAAATATTTCGTATTCCGGAATTGTATTATTCAAAAATTCTCATGTGTCCGTAAATTTATTTGTAGAATTATTATAGTTCGCATTTTTAGACGGTTTGCTTAATTTAATTTACTTATTATTCATTTTATCGAAAGACTAAAAAATCCCGAAATGTAAACTTCCGCGGCTGCAAAATTCTTGAAAAGAAAAGTTTGAAGCAAAGGTTTCTGAAATTATGAAATTTCCTAAATATAAAAATTCTGAATTTTCAAATTCCCGTCTGAGAATTAAAAAATTAATAATCATCCGACACGGACATGTGTGCATAGTATTTTTTTGTTCAATTATTTTATTGTGAAATATTATTTAAATTGTTGTTATTTCAAATGTAAGCAATAAGATCAAATAAATACATTCATTTTTTTTTTAAATTTCAGTTATTTCTAAAGCGGATCTAAAAAGTTCAATAAATTTTCAGAATTTTTCAGAATTTTTCAAACAAAATATTTAAACGAGAAAAAATTGCTTCGGTTATTTTTTAAAGCATTTAAAGAATATTGTGAAAAGTTTTTAAATATTCTCAAAAAATTAATTCAAACAATTTT
>NC_046663.1:25870404-25879697 GCF_010883055.1 Belonocnema kinseyi
TATTTAAACGAGAAAAAATTGCTTCGGTTATTTTTTAAAGCATTTAAAGAATATTGTGAAAAGTTTTTAAATATTCTCAAAAAATTAATTCAAACAATTTTAAGTTATATTTTTATAGCTTAAAAAGCTTCCGCATATTTTCGAAATAATTAACAATCTATATTTTCTGTAACATTTTTTTGAAATCCTGATAAAATTTAGATTATTTAAACAATCTTTACAAAACTTCTGCATTCAATTTTAGAATGAGTAAAATGTTCTTTAATTTTTGAAATATTTAATAACTTATGAATTTATCTTAAAATCTTCGTGGTTTCTCTTTGAAAATTGTACAAATCGTTTTAAATGTTTTAAAATCTTTTGAAATACTCACATTGAATTAATATTTTATAGGCGAAATTAATTTACGATTTCGCTGAGGATCTTAAAAAAAGTGGATGTTTTTGAAATCTTTCCAATTAAATAAAAGAATACAAATTTTTAACAAGGTCAACAGCTTTAACGAATTTTATTAAATTATTAAATATAAGAGAATATCAAAAATAATAATTAAAGAAATAATATTTTTCTACGGGAAAGTGGCGTGTTGAAATATTTGTTTATAAAAATTTTTATTTTAAATTAATAAAGTTGTTATTGTTGTTGCCGTGAGATCCTTTAAAGGCACACCTTTTTTTAAATTAATAATGCACTTTGAAAATTTTCCTTTTTGGTTATATTTTCGTTAAAAATTCCTTTCTTTTGATAAAAATGAAACTAATTTTTAAGGATTCCTTTTGGATAGAAAATTTATGCTTGGATTGAGAATTTTGCTATTTTTTCTTGTCAAATAAAAGTATTTTTTTTTAAATTTAACTTCTTGGTTAAAAATTTATATTTTTTGTTTTTTTTTCAATAAAGAAGTATGACTTTTTGAATTTAAAAAGATACAGGAGACATACAGAATTTTCCATTTTCCAAGAAAATCCAAAAATGTTGTTATGATAATCTTTTAGGGCTTTCGAAAAGCAGCGTTTTAGTTTTTAAATTTTTTTTTCATATAGTGCGTTTTTTGGCTTACAATTTTGATTATCGGTTGATTTATAACAATTTTAAATGCTATAACTTTGAGAATTTTCTTTTTATCAAAAAAAGTTGTCAGAATAAATTGTTTTTTCTTTTTAATACTATAAATATCCGTACATAGAATTTCTAAATTCAGAAAAAAGTGGTCTCAAAAATGTTCAAAATGCGCTTACTTTTAAAATTGTTATTAAAAATGGCTAGTTAACGAACTCGCACTTTTTGTAGGACCTAAATAAAGAGGTTTAACGAAAAAGCGTTCACAATCACAAAATGACAGTTGTCGAGAGCTAAGCTCTCTTAACAAAAGAGAATTCACAATCACAGTTTTGTATATTTTTCGTCTTAATTTTAAAAGGTTTGCGCAAGAATGTGCGAAAATATAAATACCAAGCGCGTAGCACGAGGTGAATACATAATCGAGCGCGAAGCGCGAAATAAATACATCATGGAGCATGTTTTTTGTTATTATTATTATTTTTTAATTAATGAGTAATTTTTTGAAGTGGGACGATGGTCGTGGGGGCTAAAGTGTAGACTTAAGACCCACTCCGTCGGCTTGCGGGTTCGATTCGCGCCTCGCACTCTGGAAGAGCCTCGGCAGCCCATGTGGTGAACACTAGCCTAGCAAGGAATTTGTTCATCTCCGGAAAGTCGTGGGACCGGTACCTCTGGAGAAAAAGATTCTCTAAGTACTTAAAGCTGTTGCTCTTGGTGGGTCGGAACCCACCTTAAACTGTAGGTCCCCCTTCAACCACCAAGTAAGTGTGTGTGGGGGGGGGGGTGTACAGGAATAAAGAAGAAGGTGCAAGAATAATGTAAACCCTTAGGGGACACATTAGAAGCTTCCATTCCAAGTAATTTTTTGAAAAAAAAACGCCTGAAGATATGGCCGATATAAATGCAGAACTGTCTTCATTTTTTCGATCGGACTTTTAGGTTTATTTATAATAAATTTTAAATAATCACATCTATATGCGCCATGGGATATCGTGAAGCTGTGGCTAGGACTTTAGATTCTTGTTTTTATTTTGAGGAATTCTGCACATGTATTTGTTTAAATATTATTTTATCTTTTCTTCCTTGGGAAAATTTTTTATTTTATAATATAATTATTGATTTTATGCAAGGACTGAACAATCAGGAAAAATAAAATTCTGGCCCTATAATATTCTGGAAAAAGAAAATATTCTAAATAATAATTTTTCGAAATTACAAGATATCCAACTCTGCAAAAGTCCGTTCAGTTGGAAATTGTTAAATTTCTAAACATTTCAAGAAATAGTTTTTTCATTAATATAATTTACTTCTTTAATGTATGGTAATAATATATTTTGATAAAAGAAACATTTTTCGAATGTATAATCCATTTTTCTAAATGATTGTTTATGTTCCAACTATTCATTATTTCAAAAAATGTCTCAATGCAATTTTTTGAACGTTCATAGTAGTTTTACAAGTTATTACTTTTGTAATAAAAAGTTTTTTTTTATTCTTCTTTCGCATTGAGAAATATATCTTTTTTCAGCTAATGCTATTTAAAGTTGGTATACAATTTTAATGAAATTCATTCGCTATGAAAAATTTCTTTTTGATAAAAAACCCATTTCTTTAAAATAAAAATTTCTAATTAAATGCAATTTTTTATTTAAAAAATGCCTTCTCCTTCTCTCAAATCAGTTTAGAATTATCTTAAGTTCGTATCCATGTTTTTTAATTGTTTTTATTTCTACTAATTTTATTATGAAGTTTAGAATTTTTAGCATTATAAAATTAATCTTAAAAAACTAAAAAGTAACATCTTCTATATAAAAAATTAATTTTAAACCAAAAATGGCTTTTCCACTTCACAGTTGAATTTTCACCCAAAGACATAATCCTTTAATCAAAAAAATTAAGTTTTTAACAAAAAAGAGTCATTTTTAAACAAAGCTGTTAAATTATTTATCAAACACATGCACTTTTGTCCAAGTAGGATTACATTTGTACTAAACCAGATAAACTTTTAATAATAGACGAAACAATTTTTTTGATTTGCACTTTCATCCAGAAAAGATTCCAGTTAATTTTTTAACACCTGAATATAAATTTTAAACAATAAGTCAATCTTCAACAAAATAATTAATTTTTTATAAAATAGTAGCATTTTAATCAGAAAGTATGACTTTCGAACAAAATGGATTGATTTTCAACCAAACAGTTGTATTTTTATTCAAATAAAATTAATTTTCTTTTAAAATAGATAAAATTACAAATAAAAAAGACAATTTTTTAGAAAAAATATTTTTCATCCAAAAATGAAACTTGATTTGACAATACTGAAATTTATATTTAAAAACTCTATTTAAAAAAATAACATTATTTTTATTTTCTCAAAAAAAAAACATATTTTTTTCCAGAACACCTTAGCCTTTAAAATCAAATCAATTCATATAGCATAGTTATCCAAACTTTTAGGATTAATACCTGAAATGTAATATTTTGTTACTCTTAATTTATTGTAAAAATTTGACTTCTTGTTTAGGATGGAGATATTTTTAACAGTTTGTAACTAAAGACGTTCAAAATTAAAGGATTTTATGTAAAATCATGAATTCAAAAAGTTAAAAACTAAATATATATTCACGATCAAATTTCCAAAATTGGATCATTTTAAATTTAAAGAAATTTAAATGGTATTACATTTAGTTAAAAGCGTTCTAATTAGAATGATTAAAAATTTAGAACTTTAAAAAGTAAGAGCTTCTGAAATTCGAGAGTTTTAAATTATTGTTACACACGAAAAATTATAATTTATTATTAAATTTTATTGAAAGTTTTTTTAAATGTCAAACATTGCATTCAAGGTCATTTTAACCGTACTAAATGGTGAACTTTTCAGTTATCAAGCTTTGAAAATGGATTATTAAAAAATAAATTTTGTCAATATAAATGAATATAAAATGGAAATGATTATAAACTTAAAAATACGGCACTACGGAACTTGAAAAAGTAAATGACTCCAAAATTAATTTAAAACTGAAGAAATGTTTCGTGACCAAGAATTTTGATATTTAAATAATAATCTAATATAGTTTATTATAGAAATACTAAAAATAATATTATCTTCCAATGATGATGATTTGAACAAAATGTTTGTTTCAGCAACTCATTACTTCTCTTAATAATATTTTTATTTAATATTGTTAGAAAGTTGCTGTTTTTCTGAAATTTGTAAAGTTTTGCTACTTTTGATTTATGGTGTGGTGATAGTTATTAAACTTTAAGGAACATAATCGCTTAAACTAATTCTTGTTGTTTGCAACCACATTCTTTTTTCTGGTAAAGCTGGATATTTCCGGTTTTTCCAACATTGATACCTTCTTGTTAACTTTTTATTCAGTAAGATAATAATAATTAGGATACAACAAACATAATTGTATACAAAATATAGTTTGGTTTACGACTATCTTCTTTGAGAGCAATGCTATAAAGTTTCGAGATTTTCTTTAATTTTTAGATTTTGTTTGACATTTTAGTCAGAAATTAAAAATGAGTATCAATATCAGTTTGGACAAAAAGGCTCTCTGTAACTACATGAAGTAAAATTCACATTGATAATGATGAATATATAAAATTTGAAGAATATTTAAAATATATTTCTTATTTTAGAAGAAATTTTCTTTACAAAAAATATAGAGATTTCTTAAAAACTACGATTTATAGTTTATTTCTTATATTATTATAATCAAGAGACAAATCAAAGTCAAAGATTAATGAAAAAATCTCAACTTTCTATCACGTTTGTAAAATTGCATTAATTATTCACTCACTAAATGAATATTAAAAAAAGTTTAATATTTTAAAAAAAGGTGAGTACTACTTTTTTTAAAGTAAACTTAGAACTGAATTTTTAACGTCTGAAATTAAAGCCTATAGCTTTATGTCTGTGTTTAGTAATTTAAAAAAAAGTACATTGTTTTATTAACATTATTTTTAAAAACATACCTACTTCTCATCTTTCATTCTATTTTTAGTAGATCAGTTTATTTTCTTAAATACTTCCGTCTGCATGACATATTTATTGAGTGAGAAGCGCGAGTGTCACAATGAGAATGGAATTGTCAAAGCCACACCTGCCTTAAGAACTATCTTTAAACAAACATTGAAAAAAATTTGAGTGTGAATGAGATTTTTTCTGCACAGCTGGCACATTTTTCATCTATTTCAAATTTTAAAAAGAATGGTAAGTACGGTCAAATTTATAGTCATAGACTGCAACCGCGTTTATATCCGTCAACATTTTCCTATGGTGCTAGTTGTTATTTATAATTCTCGGAAACTTGTGATAACGCATGTCATTGTTTATCAAATCAAACCAGGAAATCCTTAATACACGATAAAAATGTATCATTCTATGCGGGCTAGTTCTCCAGCTTCTTAGTATAAGTAGTCAAAATTTCGAAGAGTTGATTGGCAGACAGCTGGAAATTGAAACGGATTATAAGCCGTCCCTTCCTTCTTTGCACATCGGGATATATAAATTCTAAATAAAAGACCTAGTTTTCGCAGTTCTCGCAAAAAGATTTACTCACAAAGTATTTTGGTGAATTATGAGCATTCCACTCGTGCTTTGTGCTTTTAGCGCCTTTCTTTATTCAGTAATTTCTCTACCAAGCGATGAAAACAGCTGGCAAAATATCTGGCAGCTCAGATCACCAGGAGACTCGCCAATCCACTCTCCAAACTCTCTGCATCAATTCTGGTCATACGACTCGCACCCAACTTCGGAATACATCTGGCAACCCAGCCCGATGAATGTGTCGCAATCTAGCTTGCAACACATCTCGCAAAACAGCCTGCCACAGAGCCCTCAATCCAACTTGCAACACATCTCGCAAACCAGCCTGCCACAGAGCCCGCAATCCAGCTTGCAACACATCTCGCAAAACAGCCTGCCACAGAGCCCGCAATCCAGCTTGCAACACATCTCGAAAAACAGCCTGCCACAGAGCCCGCAATCCAGCTTGCAGCACATCTCGCAACCCAGCATGCAGCACATCTCGCAACCCAGCTTGCAGCACATCTCGCAACCCAGCTTGCAGCACAGCTCGCACTCAAGCTCCTGATTCAACCAGAGCCCCATATTACCACACGGCGGCCCACCCAAACCGCAACAGAACATCGTTAACCCGCATCGCGCCAATGCCCCCAAGTAAGTAACATTAATTTCAATATTGTTTATTTAACAAAAAACGTGGTTTTTCAAAAAAAATGTCTTTCAATATTTTTGGATTGAAGGCATCGGTAGACTTCTATGATTTGTGGATTTTTTGCGTAGATGGACGCTAAGCTTCAAAATATACCGGTTAGTTTAACAAAAATATGGCGGCACCAAATATAGCGGCTTGAAAGAAAAAGTTTGTATACACAATTTTTTTCTTTCAAGCCGCTGTATTTGGTGCCGCTATGTTTATTTTCAAGAAACCTACTTGCAGGGTTTAAAGGTTAGAGTCCATAAACGCTAACAATCCACAAATCGTAGAAATCCATCGCAGCTTTCGATCCGAATATATTGAAAGAAATTTTTTTTTAAAAACACGATTTTTGTTAAATAAACAACTATTACTTTTTCATCATGCATTTTTTCAAAAGTCTGATCACATAAATCGGAAGTTCAGACAATTTTACATCAGATGTGGCTGTTATCAATTTTTGTTAAGACCGTTTTGATAGTGTATGGAGCGATTGAATCAAATTTTGAAAATGTGTCCCGTTAGGACTCTATTGGTTAATGTAATATTTACAAGGTTGCCACAAATTTTTAATTTCAAAAATTCCCCAATTTCTTGGTCTTTCATATCAGCAACTTTCAATTTTTCTTCTTTTCAAAAGAACACGATATTTTAATAAAACACATGGATTTTCAACAAAGTATTTGAATTTTCATCAAAAAACGTGGATTCTAAACAAAAAATGAAATAATTTAATTATTAGTAAACAAAATTTTGACGGAAAAAAAACTTTTTTTTAACAAAAACTTAAAGTTTTCAATGAGAGAAATAAATTTTCACCTAAAAAAAGAATAATTTAAAAAGAAAAACAATATTAATTTTCTACACAAAATATGCACTCTATAACAAAATAGTTGAATTTTTATTTTAAAACATTAATTGTTAACAAAACAATAAGTTTGCAATAAAAAATTTCAACAATTCACGGTGTTTCAAGTTAATAGTGAAATGCTCAACCGAGAAATATTTTTCCGTCAATAGGAAAAAAAATTACTCAAAATGTTGAATTTTCAAGTCAGAAGAACGTCTTACGTAATTTTTTCGTGACCCTTGAACTTCAATTTGAGTCTATCAAAAATTACCGAACTTTCCCAAATTCTCTACTGAGTAGCAACAACGTATTTAAGATTCTCCTGCACTTTATTTTCACAACTAACATAAATTTAATCCTTTAGGGTTAAATGGCTTTTCCAAAGAGAAGGAGCAGGGTATGGTATTTTCTCTTATAACAACCAACTCTGCTTTATAGACACGCACGAAAATGGATTCTGTTCTTATCATGAATTTAAGAAGCAGATATTTTGCTCTTCTACAGGTATCCAAACTCTTTTCAAATTTGTATTTATTGTTTAAATTATTTTTTATTGTGAGAATGTTGAGGGTTTCGTAGCCCTGGGCAGAAAACCATTATAGTTTCTATCAGGTGTCGGTACGTCCACCCGTCCGTCCGTTGATTGTACTTTTTCGATGAAAGGAAGTGAAGGGAACTCCTAACCCATAACCCACATTTGAGTTAACACCCCAGTGGGCACAAAGTTTGTCGACGTCTTTACGACATCGTTGCAACATCTTTACGATAACTTTACGACATCATATGTCCATTTCGTTAAGGTGTCTTTACGATATCGTAAATAAGTCGCATGATCTGACAGCGAAATGACATGAACATAGGATCTCGTACAGTTGTCGTAAATATGTCGTAACGATGTCGTAACTATGTCGTAACTATGACGCCAAAGTTTGTGCCCGCTGGGACAATTACTGTTTATATAAAGGAAGGAAATTTTTTAATTAAAAGTTTAATTGAAATTTTCCAACTAAAAGATTAATTTTCAATTTAGAGAGATGCATTTTCAAAAAGATACATCAACTTTCGACTAAAGAAGATCAATTTTCCAACCAAATTATTCATAATGGAAGTAGTTTGGCGAGTGAGTGGAAGTAAAGGTCTAATGTTTAAAAATAATTTTATTCCACAGGACCCGATCCCCTAGCTTTTGTTCTTCCTGATGTTCACAATCGCCAACATTTTGTGATAGCTCATAATAATAGAATTGCAACAGTCAAATGGAATACTTTAACAAATAATCCAAGTCAAGTTTTGAACATATATACCGGCATCAACCTACCGGCAAATGAAGCAATTAGTTATGGAATTGCTGATTTGTCGGGCGCATTATGGTTTGGTAAGAGAAATCTACTGAACAACTTCTAACAAAGTACAGGAATTTTCAACCAAAAAGTAGAATTTTCCATAGAAAATGATGAATACAGTTATTAACTGAAAACTTAATAGTTTCCCAGTGGGCACATAACTTAACGACGTTTTTACGACATCATTACGACATCTTCACGACAATTTTACGACATTCTATGTCCATGTCGTTAAGGCGTCTTTACGATGTCGTAAATATGTCGTACGATCTGACGATGTATTTACGATATCGTAAAGACACTGTAACAGCATGGACATAGGATATCGTAAAGTTGTCATAAAGGTGTCGTAACGATCGACCATATAACTTGTTTGTTTACCAGGTGTATACATATGAAACCGGTATTTTTTCAAGAAAAAAACACATTTATTTCAAGAGAATGATAACAAATATTTTATTCAAAGTATGCGCCCTCGCTGGCTACACATTTTGTCCACCTCTCAGGCAATTTATGGATACCTTTCCAAAAAAGTCTTCGTTTTTTGAAGCAAACCAGTCATCGAGCCATTTTCCAACATTTTCGTAAGAAGTGAAGCGCTTTTCGCTGAGGGCGTGCCCCATCGATGCAAATAAGTGGTAGTCGGATGGAGCCAAGTCTGGTGAGTAAGCGGGGTGGGGTAGCGATTGCCAGCTGTACGAGTCAACCAATTCCCGAGTCAGTTTTGTCCGGTGTGATGGTGTATTGTCATCGAGAAAAATCACTTTTTCATGCCTAGTTTCATATTCTTGTCTGGAAATGGTT
>NC_046663.1:25879797-25887811 GCF_010883055.1 Belonocnema kinseyi
GAAACTTGAAATGTTTGGTATTGGATATTGTTGACAGATGACAATACGCCAATCAGCACAAATGGTAAGTTCCGACAGTGCCTACAAGTGTGCCTACTGGCCCCTAGATGGCAATACCGGTTTCATATGTATACACCTGGTATCTATAATTAGTATCTATAATTCTGCAGAGTTTTAAGGAGTTATTTAACAGGAAAGGCAACATTCAACATTAATCATTTCATGCGTAAATTTTTTTATCTAAGATCGTGAAAGAATCTTATACGAAATTCATTTCAGTTTTCAGAACTGTCCCTAAATTTTCTGTGCGATTATTGATTGCTTAGATATTGTCGATCAAATACAAAAGAGTGCATTTTTATTTATTTTATTAAAAAATGGTCGTACTGAGGTTTAAAAAAAAAGCAAAATGAATCTGAACAAACAAGCTACCCAGTCCATGCTATAGCTAAGTTGGAATTTTTTTTCAAGCTCGTGGACTAGAAAAAAGAAAGAAAATTTGCAAAATGGTGTTTTCATTATTTGTTGAAATTGCGCGGAACATTAGTATAGGTACAATTTTATATTATATTCCAGGGACGATTCAAATGAGTAAACCTTTTTCGAGAAATTTGTGGTCGGATTAATTGTTCTGATAACTGTTCCCTCCAGCGGATTACAAAAGTTGTTTTTCCTCGGTTAACTATTATAGTTAAAATTTTATATTATATTCCAGGGACGAGGAGAACAGATGGACCCTTGTTGGGAAAAGTGTGGACCTACTATCCTCATCTGCTTTCACCGATACTTAAAGAACAGAAGCTTCCAGATATTGATTTATGCAGTGGAATAGCGTGGCACGTTCACAATAAAAAGATATTCTATTGCATCGATGATGTGAAAAATCAAATTTTGTCCTTTGATTATGATGTGGCAAAACGAAAGAATATCTGTAAGTTTCTAATCAAAATATTCCGTTTTAAGTAAAAAATTATCTATTTCACATAAAAGATTAATTATTTATAAAAACTCATTGCCCCCAAAATCCAAATTATAATTTTTCTCGGAAATTCCATGTTCCACCCAAAAGTCGGTTTTATTTAGAAAACTAAAAGAGGCCAAAAATCGGCATCGATGCCCAAAAATGCTAAAAATTATGGCATAAGGAGAATATTCAAATTCTGTTGTGGAGGTGCTCGCGGAACGAACCTGCTTTCTCCCCGACCGCGGAGCAGCAGTAAAATGGCACTTTATTGTATTGTGACGAATGGCACGTAAAAGGGCAGCACGTAGAAAGAAGTCAGTGAAGAATGAACCTTCGGTTCGGTTTAAAATTATGTGTGAAACAATTATTTTATATAAAATCGCGAAACAACACAATCATATGTATTGACATCTCCTTTTATAATTCAGAAATTCTGTGGACATAATTTAAGTCGTAATGAAATCACTTTTTTAAGAGAAAACTGCTCTCGCCTTTGACTTGGAATATTGGGCTGAACAACAGTCAACTCGTCTTTACTACGGTCATGCTATCCTAGGTCATATGACAACTTATACCAAAGGTCGGTTAAAGTTTTCATGGATTCGAGGTGAAAGATTCACGGCAACAAAAAATAATCTTGCCAGATAAACTTTACATGAATCAAAGATAATTTCAGATTTTTAACCTTGCCTGGATAATCTTTCGCCTTAAAATCGCTCCATTTTTATTCGAGATGTAGAGAGAATTACGACGCCAGCGCTATCTATCGTCGTTTAACTTCATTAAACGAGATCAGAATTATCTTTCAAACCTCGGTGAAACTTTCGCCGAAATATGTTTAATTTTCAGCCGTTGCAAGTCTTACCTGCAACAAATTTAAAAGTTTTAAATTTAAATTTAGTTTTTTCTGTGATCCATGAATACAAAATTATGTATGTTCGCATTTTAAATTCAATAATAAAGACTGTCTGTATATTTGAATTAATAGCTTAAATAATTTCTTTATTCATTTACAGAATTTCCCCGTTGAAAAAAGAAATTATTAATCACAATATGTTGAGGGGGAAAGGACTCAAAGTGCGGCCTAGCGGATATGGATTACGTATTGTTACACACGATTACATCGGATTGCATAACATTTCAAACAAAAAGAAAATATATGAGCTTTTATCGAAATTAAAAGATTAATTTTCCATCGAAAAAGTTTTAAAAATTGCCAATTTAAATTTGTAATTGAAAAATTACTTTTGAAGCGAAAAACGATTTTTTAATCATCTTCAAAGAAATTAATTATTAGGCAAAATATATTAATTCTCGACAAATAATAAAGTGCTTCAATTAATACCTTTTGTTAAGGTACGCTTTATTCAATAAAACCCATTTCTTGAACTTTAAATATATTTAATATAGTTTCATAAGCATTTGAAATCTGAAAATCGCCTTACGCTTCTAATAACTGGCACACTGACCTTAAACACAATTTTAAAATGTGGAATTGACATATTTTGTACAAAAACCATTATAATAAATGTTTAAGAAATAATTTGACCCATTAAAACCAAAAATACATTATCAATTTTATAATTGATAATCATAAATGGATACTTTTTTAACTAGTCAGATCGCCCATTAGTGGGATACGAATTTCGGGGTATATCGTTATGTGGGACACGGAAGAAGCCAATACTGGGATAAGGAAAATCCAATGGAATTTATTAATATAAAATGGCACAATTTACTTACAATATATTGCAGAATACATTAAAAAGTAAAAATGGATTGTGATTACCGTTTAATTATTTATTCTACAAAAGTTGCTCAAAGTAGTTTATTGAAACCTCTAATTCTTACCTCAAATTTTGCCAAATGCTTTAGTAGGCACCTTAATAATAACTCGTTACATAAATTTTTAAATAGAATTAGCAAGTATGCATTGAAATTCAATATTATAGATTACTGTTATCGATTGACTTTCTATATAAACTGTTGGACAGTAAATTTTAAATTAGGATTAATCTTAATTTTACTTAATAAATAGTTTGAAAAAAGTATTGAAAGTATTTTAATTATTCTTTGGTTACAATTTTAATTATTAGGCTAAAAATTTTATTGACTGAAAAATCGGTTTTGATTAATATTTCAACTATTTTGTCGAAAATTCGTCTTTTTGATTTGAAAATTTGTCATTTCAACTATAAATTATTTTTTTGTTGAGAAAAATGCAACTTTTTTGTTGAAAATTATATTATTAAGAAAGAAAGTTTAACAATTTTGTTGAAATATATTTTTTGAAATAAAAAATCTTGTTCGGTTGAAAAATCATGTCATGCTTAATTTACACTTGAAACATTTTTTATTGGAAATATCAACTGTTATATTTTTTTATAAGAATTAATCTTTTTTGGTAGAAAATTAGCCTTTTTGTTTTTAAAATTCAAGAATTCGTTAGAAAATAATTTTCTGCTAAAAAAACGTAAATTTTAATAAAACAGATAGTTTTTTACAAAATACCTATATTTCTAAATAAATCGTTAAATCCTTGAAAAAAAAGATAAATTAACCGAATTAAATTGACAAATTATCACATCAAAACATTCATTGATACCGAAATGAATAAATATTTCAACCGAAAGCATCAATCTTAAGCAGAGAAGATAAATTGTCTAACAAAAAAGCAAAATTTTAAACAACCCTTATGAATTTGAAATTAAAGTAGAACATTGGGCGCAAAGCGCTCTCTATTTTTTCCGTTCTTCTTAGAAAAAGTTGGTGATGTTAAGTTCCGAGAAAAAGGCAAGGGTAGCTTTTTAATGGGATAGGTAATGGAGGTTGAAGGGCTGATTAAGTCAGGATGGTAAAGCCTGACTATTATTTAATGTGGGATCGTTGTATCTCGTCAAACCTACAAGGATTGCGTGTTATTAAAAATGCAAAAATACGCCAAATTTCACAAGTTATTGGTACATTCACTATAATATAAGTACATAAAATTAGTTTACATCAAAGGAATTATAAAAATTACGCTATCTTTCAGTCTTGAAAGGGCAAGAGCAGATTTTTAGTGTCGATGGTATCCCCGATGATTTGTAGAATAGGGACGGAAATCTTCCGGGTGTTTTTAGTTGATGCACACGAACTATTCGGAAATCAACTTATACGACGACCAAAGGCCGAAGGGACTTAGTTTACGCTTAACACTACATACTATTTCACGATAAAAAATACAAGTACGCGACTTTACAGAATGCGATTCTTCCTTAAGGAATATTTCACGTTTGTCGATTTGTTCGCAACTTTTTTCAAGCGGTTCGTACAATTAAAGGTTTAAGTTGACAGTGGGCCTGCCACGAAATAAACACAACCACCAGGGGTGAGTCTGGAGTTTATATAGGAATAAGCCTCTTGTAAAGTCACGTACAATCCAGAAAACTCGACGAGGCACGTACGATTGAGAACACTCGACGAGGCACGTACGATCGAGACAACTCGACGTGGCACGTACGGACAAAGTCTCGTATCTATTTTCGCTCTCGTTATCTATATTTCCAACATATTCTTTAATTTAATTTTATTGTCCCATTTTTAGTTATATTGATTTCTTTACTATTCGTTTGCATTTTCGCTACTTATTTTAACTATATAGTTATGTTACTACTTTTCAATTTTAATTGTGATCGTTTTCTAGTCTCAGATAGTATACCATTTGACTACCGTTCATTATCTGGGTGTGGTATATAACATTTTTAATGACTTATTTCTAAATTACCGATGCTTTGAATTAGACGGTATGCTTATTTTTGTGTTGTTATTATTTTTTTGTGTTGTTTTGTTTTTGCTTGATCGTTCTTGTTTTATTAATTTTATCTATAGCATTGTAATAATTCGATCTTTTATTTATTATTCGAATTAGAAATCTCTCGTTTACTACCTTTTTTCTCGCGTGAGATAAAAATAGCGAAGGATAATAGCTTCACAAATGTTAGCATCACGAGCCCTTTGTAACTTCTTTCTTACCGACCTGTATTCTACTGTCATAGTGCATTTAGATAAGTAGGGCTTTTCATAGTTGAATATTTGATTTAAATTTTATACATATGTATACTCTGAATTATCTCACTACTAGGATTTTACTTTTGAAGTGAAGATTCCGAATATTCATTTTAACCTATTTCACCTACACTGGGTAAAATAAAGCATGAAAAAGTGTTAACATGAAACACGTTTTTCGTTTGATAATACTTCATCATACTTTACCTACTACTATTATTTAAGTAGATATTAATTTCATTATTATATTTTTTCCTGCCTACGTGCGGTAGATTTGATATTTAATTTACGATGAATAGTTCTAGGTGATAGCGCTCTGTCCTTTTGCTTGTGTGATCTTTTGTTTCTTCCCTGCAGGCGGTCCTAGGTTTCTTGTCGCATGTGAAATGTGTTTCACTTATGAAGCTGTCATATTGAAATATTACGTCATCGAGTGCAGTTGTAGTATAGCTCTCCTTTTCTGCTGCTTAATCGCCATCTTGTCGGGGTATCGCTACCTTGGTGCGGGAGTACCTTAGCTGTGGGGCTGGAGTCTTATTGCTTCAGGATTGTATTTCACACTTGGAGCGGCCATTATGGTATGTTACCTCACGCCTGTGACTGTGCGGATGTGAGTCTCTTAGTGATAGATGTGTGCGTCTAGTCAGCAACACTTGTAGTTTTTTATTTTATAGAGTCTTTCTACTCGTCTCACCTTTTTGGCAGATGATGGCTGTCTCGCTGCTGATGTTCTCTAGTCACTGTAGGCCCTTATATATAATGAAAATAGAAAATTATATAAACTTTTTAGTAAGGTTATTAGTTATTGATATTAATTATAGTATTTCTGATATCATTTATTTCTTTTCTTAGCCTATCTAATAAATTCTCTCATTTCAGAACATAAAACTTCTCAGGTTAAATTCCTCACTCACGCCTTTTTTTATCAAAACACATAAGTTAGAATGTTTATTTCCTTATGCTTTATCGAAATATGATATTTGAACTTTTGTTCGTGTTCGCGAATTCATTATCTTGAGTATCTAATAGCAATTTCATACTTGTTACGTGCTTTTTTATCAAGAATAATTTGCTTTCGAGAATTCTAAAATTTTGATGTAATCTTTATCCATATCATGGAATTTGTCACTGATGATAGTTTGTAAGGGTAAAATTTGAAAATGGTGAAAGTTTGAAAATGGATTCGAAAACGGTAAGATTGGTTTTTCATTAAAGGCGTTCCTCTGACGGTGAAGTCTTATCTGAATAGGATTAAATTGCAGCCATAATGTAGGATGAAGTAGTTGCAATTTTATTCTACTTCTAGGCTTTCCTCCTGTTGTCTAAGTGGAACCTGATTATGAGAAGATTAATTTTTATGTAAAAGGCGGTCATGGTGAAAAGAAGCATTCGTAATATGAAGACTAATGTACAGCTTTCCTTGGCATGGAATTGGAGATTCTTTTCTTTCTGTTGGAAACAGCCTTAAGGAGTCCAATTACCAAGATGACCAAGCATACTACCATGTTGATGAATGCTTGTCTCTGCACGTCTAGTGAAGCGTTGTGACTGGAAAAGTTTTAGAAACTCATTCTTTGTCATCTTACCCTCGTGTGTTCGTTTTCCTTGATAAAAACGTAGAGAGTGTTATCTTCGTCATTTTGTTACTGTCCATCAAAACACACGTGCAAACTTAGTAGTGTAGACAGCTGACCGAGTGATTACATTTCTTGATTTTCTTGAGAAATTTGCAATTAATTGAATATAGGGATTAGGAAAATAGAGGAAGTTCATCAATCTTACTTGATAACACATATCTTTTGGCATATCCCAGAGTCTAAATAAAAGCATGTATTATTGCTGTATAATTTCTTTGTTGTTTCATTTAATTTAGTATAAGAGTTTTTACTTCGCACTTCTATACACATGAGCTATCGTGTATTAAAAGTTATTAGAATGATAATATGAAGGCTAAAAGTGATTATTTTGTTTTGTATGTTTATAATCTCTTTCCTTTAATTAAAATTGTGGTTCACTTCAAGAAAATTTAAAAGGTTGAGCTGGCGTATTTGCCAGTACCCATTTAAGTTTAGTTTTTTACTGCATGGTTTTGTAATAAGCATCAAAATTCTTATAATTAATTATTATTCCACATACTAAACAATATAGACCAGTTCAATGCGTTTACTTTTAGAGAATATGTATTCTGTTTAACACAAGTTTATATGAATTCACTTGCATATGAAATTTATTCGATAAATTCCTACTAGTGAAGTCCTATTCTTCAGATATCAAATCTTATTGACTTTGATTTTTTTTTAAATTTAATTCCTTTTTAACAGTTTTCGCTTAAGTCCCATTGTTGAGTATGAGGAAATTATTTCTGCAAAATAGTAGTCCGTATATAATCCATAAACATGTCTTTTATTAATTCAAAGAATCAAAACTCTCTAAATGCATTACTCAAAAAATTTTGTTAGCATTCAAGAAATTCATTTTCTTGACTTAAAAGGTTAAGTTTAATTTATTTGTTTGATTTAATGAACTTAATTCACTTCCATTATTAAATTTGTCTTTGAATCAGTCCATTTTTTGTAAATCAACCTTTAAGTTTGAGTTTTTATTCAGACGAATGTTTTGAATATTAACGGTATAAAATAAATAAAATTTTGGATTGTTTCTTTGCCTGTAATTTATTAAGTGTAATAATCTAAATAGACTGGTTCAAAATTACCCACTCGACTTTTTATTATTTTTAGATTAAAGAAACAACTGTCTAGTCCAAAGATATCTTTAACTAAGGTAATATATATACATACTTATAGAGAGTTGATACATTGTTATCAATGAATTGTTTCCTTGGGCAAGCGTTCGTGTTTCTCCGTCTGTACAATGAAAAATATATTAATATAAACTTTTCAGTAATTGTGGGTCCGGATGCAATAAGGGCACATAAAATTTTTTCTTGCGAAAACGAAGTCCCCTGGAGGCTTTAGAAAAAATTTTCGAATTTTAATTTTCAAA
>NC_046663.1:25887911-25910808 GCF_010883055.1 Belonocnema kinseyi
TTTGAAAATTAAAATTCGAAAATTTTTTCTAAAGCCTCCAGGGGACTTCGTTTTCACACGAAAAAATTTTATGTGCCCTTATTGCATCCGGACCCACAATTGAGTCATCTAGAATATTTGGTTTTAAATTTTTGATTAATTTACATGGTGTTACATACGGTCAATAACTTACAGTCTATATCACTGATGGACGCTTTGGCTTAAGGTAATTCCTCATCCTTTTGTTTTATCGAACATTTTACGTTTGAAGCAGATTCTATTTGTTCTGGAATACTTGCTTTTTTATTTTATTTGCTATTTCTTTCGTATAATAGTTCTGGAATTTCAGGTTCATTTGGTTCATTTTCATTCTGGTTTATGATTGAATTAAAGTTTTTATCTAATTCTGCTTCACTATCTAGTTCAAATTTCTCAGTGGCTTTTTATATTGAGTTTTTGTTTTAAGCCTGCTCCTCTATAATCAGTTATCTGATCCTGCGCAATTTTTGACTTGTTATCGATGAAAGGAATCGGCTTTAAAGTGTTTGAATGGGTAACTCTACAATTATTCCAAAATGAAATTTTAACCTTTTCTTGTCGCAGGTTACCTCTTCCTAGAATTTTAGTAGTTTAATTGTGCCTATAGTGGAAAATCTATTCTGAGGCAATTCCGTTATGTCTATAGATTCTTCATTCAATTCATTGATTCAATTCATTCAATCTTTATTTACAAATTGTTTTTCATTTAACGAATTTAGTTTGATAATATTAATATTGGATTCTGTATCAATCACAAAGAAAACTGTTTTCTTATTGAAACTAGGGGATGAAAATTCTACGGCGAAAGATTCTAAATTGGATTTTTCATGGGTGATTGTGCACGTTTCATTAAGATTGGTGCATTCGTCTGATGCTCTACTTCCGTCTCGCCCGTCGGGGCGTCCATACGGCGAGCGGAGTTTTAGTCCAAAGTATCGTTGTTTGAAAGAAACTAAGGGTTGATCTTATCATGATGATAATACGGATTTGGATATCCTGTACTTTGCAACGGAGAAGTTGGAAATATGAATTGGGATTATATGGCATGTACGGATATTGATAAGGCGAAAAGTAATTATTTTTAAAATTAGGATAATTCGAATTTTCAGGTGAGAAAGGGTGTTTTATTGTCCCTGAGGGGTACCTTTCTTATCCTAATATTTACGTGAGTCACGAGTTGCCGCAATACGAGCATCAGAGATAGAACTGCGATCCCGTGACCCTGAATAATTAGGCTGATAATGTCTTAAACTATGATAATAATTTTTTTGATATTGAGAGCTAAACTGTTGTCTCGCCTCATACTCGTGCGCGACTTTTAAGGCTGCGTCTAAACTCATGGGATTATATGCTTCTACCAACCCCGAAATGCTATCAAGCAGGCCTCGTTTAAAAGCTTCGAGGAAATAGTCATTCAATTGCTTTAATAGTTGTCCGTCATTTGAATATTTGTCTTCAAGGGCCGCTTGGGCGTCTGATTTTAGAAGGGTTATCGAATCAAAAAGTTCACTCACGTTTTCTTCGCGATTCACCCTGATGGTTAAAATTTCGAGCAAATAACTCGCATAAGTTTAACTAGGGACAAAACGCTATTCTAAGTGCTTTATTAAATCAGTTATGGTTTTAATTTTTTTCATGAATGTAGTCTCTTGCCGCACCTTTTAATCGTGCTAAAACAGCCTTAAGATATTGTTTTTTATAATTTTCTGGCACGGATGATTCCTTATTTGTAATACCTTGAATAAAGTCTCTTACGGGCATGTCTTTTCCATTATAACTGGGGATATTTAAAACCCCTTACTGTAGGCAAAACACTCTACCATGGATGTTTTTATGGCCTCACTAAGTGTACGGTTTACATCGCCGCTGAATTGAGATTCATTTGTATTATCACGCATTTTGCTTTTGTTATGGCTTGTTGCTCTTAATAAGAGGTAAATTGGAATTGAAGGATAAAAGATTAGTTATCTGTATCTGGTAGTAAATGTTAACTACGTGCTCAAAATGAATAAAACTTGCAAAAGAACAACTCAGTTTTCAAAAGAGGATTTGAGTTACTGAATTAATTCTCTAAATTATAATATTTTGGTCATAGATCGCGTAATATTTTAAAGGTCAAATAACAAAATTTTTGAGTCCAAACTTTTTGAGAGGGGTTTTAAATTTTGAAAGATAATATGTTTCAATGTCGCGAAAATACGCAAAGTTTGTTGCACATAATATGAATTGACGTTGTTCCAAACCCTTCACTTACAAATAGTAAAAGCAAGGTTAATGCGGGGTATCTATATTATAATTTTTATCTTATAGTAACACTGGACTTAACAATTTTGAGAAACACAGATTTTAAGCATTCAAAATTTTGTGTTTTGTAGTTTTTGAATTTTATAATCACATTTGTTTAACCCCCTCATCACAAGGTGGGGTGTTTAGACACCCCAAGGCCCTATTTTCGCGCATGAGCTAGGCTTAGAGCTTCTCAGGGGGGTAGGGATCTCGATAGCCTCCTCTTTAGTTGCCCTCGGCACGTGGAAATGGATGAGGATCACTAAGTCATGCTACAGATGTTTAGAGAAGCGATATTATGAATATTTACTGTGCTATTTGGGATATATGATACGTATCTTTTTCTTTTTTTTAGGTATCTTTTTATGCTGTCTTTTTATGCTGATGTTTATGAAACTGCATTTTTTTGGTTATATTGAAATTTTCTCGTTATAGTTTAGCAAAACAATGATTAAGAAAGTCCTTTGAATAATTGTATAATTTTCTGAAATACGTTAGAAACAATATTATACCATAAATCATTCGTAGTGTGTTTCAAAATGACTGGGGTGTGTAGACAACCCACCGGGTGGTAAATGAGACTCTGTCTCACCTTGTGGTGTAAGGGTTATATGAAATAAAGATTGATGTAGTTCAAGTGGACTTACTGACTCTAATTACGCTTGATCACTGACTGATAATTGCGTTCAGCATACATAACATAGCCACGAACGTTAGAATATTTTAAACTATGTGTTCTCGAAGGGTTATTTTAATAAAAATTCTCTATCTGCTTTTGTGACCGGTATAGGTAACTGTATTAGAAACTATCATGCATTACTACACCTTTATTAACCATGAATTCATTAAACGCTTTGCTGAAATATAAGTAAACGGTCTAATCGGTAACGTGTACCTATCACTTTGCAACCGACTGCCTTCGTTGAGTTCGAGAGAGGCACTAAAGATTAGGCACACTTGACTCTTTAGATAACGAATGTAAAGGTGTTTATTGTGTCTGTTAATTTAAACTTTTAATTTTAACTTTCCTTTTCGTTAAAATTGATTGAATTTGGAAACATTAATTCCGTTGTCTGATTTTCATTCACGAGTTATCTGTTCGTGAAAGAGAGATATTTACGATGGTATTAACCTCTATATGAGCAAACAATGACAAGCTGCTAGGTTTAGAAGTTCTAAAGAATGTTTTTGACCTTTATGTGACCTCTAGAAGTCAAAAGGGTCCGTAGCTAAAAATATATCCGAACTTAAAGTTTCTTGCTCTTTCATAATCTGAGTGCAAAAATATGATATCTCTTAAATCAACGAAGTTGACCATCAAATGACGGTGATCCTGACGTACAGGGTTCATAGGGGCCACGGGTTCGTTATCAGCGCAACCTAAACCGTATAGTCCATTTGATCTGATCATAGGACTTTTTGATTTCTTTTTGTGGAACTGTGTAATTTTATGGTTCTCATTCAAGGAGGAGACGGAAAAAATATTGCCTAAAATTTTAAGTGACTATTCTATGACCCCTAGATAGAGAGATAAAACACGTATATCGTGCTTCGCACTCGATTTTTTCCGGATCTTCAAGTTATTTACATAATGCTCAACATATTTATATGAAATTTAAAAATTATTTCTTGAAAATAGATCCTACTCCATCTTCCCTCCATTGGGAATCGAACCACAAAACTTCTTATTTCCGGTCAGGTGCTTTTCCAATTAAGCTATCAGAGGGATCAGAATAAAAACTCTTAATTCAAGAAAATAACGCCAATTTTTAGATAGGTGTTAATAATACAAGTAATTATTTTTAAGTTTTATCTGCTATATCATCAGAGATTGTACCTTACCGACAGTAGATCAATCCTTTTAATGTTTTTTGGTTAAATGAATTTTGTCTTTTTTATTCACGTAGCTTTTATTGTACAGAAATTTAATTTTCTTTATTTGGAATGTGGATTCTTATCAACAACACAAAAACAACTTATCCCATAAATAAGCAATTAATGATAAATTTATAGATTTTTCGGGTGAACACTTTTTGGTGATCTATCTCTTTTCGTACCTTTCTTTGTTCTAGCTTTTTAAATTTTCATTAAAAGTGGCTGGTTAACGAATTCGATTTTTTTGTTCCCTCAAACTGTGTACCAAAGCACAATCCTATCCAACTATTCTATCGAAAATTATCCGGTACACAGGCAACCACAACTACGATCACGACGCTGGACAAACAGACAGACACCACTAAAAACTTGTTTTTCTGACAGAGGTTGCTTCAAAACGTCGACATTTGATGAAATCCGCGAAATTTGCGACAAAACGCGACAAGTTTTTTACCTGTTAAAAATGTTAAATTCCGGTTTAGAATGTATATACATTTAAAAATACGCCGCTACAATTAAGAATTAAAATTCTTTTAAAAAATTCCCTGTGTCAATCAAAAATTGTAATACATTTCCAGCATTCTGGGAAATTCGTGAAAATCCTGTAAAAGCTCTAGAGATCCTGTGATATCAATGGAATTCCTTAAAATATTCAAAAGTTTCAAGAAAAAAAATTGTTTAATCCCATAGTTCTGTTAAATTCCTGCAAAAATGGTTGAAGTATTTTAAAATCATGTGCCACTACCCGTTTGTAAATTGTGAAATATTCGCCTAATTACAAGTTTGGCCCCGTCTTGGAGAATTATTTTATGGCTACAACAGGGTTAATATCTTGAATCTAGTTTAAACCAACTGTGTTTCTCAGCTCTTGATTGCAGCGCCATAAACTTAGCTGTGCATTTGTTTTCATTCGGGCTCCATCTTGAACATCTGGAACACAAGATAAAAAAAGTCGGTTAGTTTGAGGTTATTGTGGGGAGTATTTTTGTGATTTTGTCTGTAAATATTTTTACACTATGATTCCAATTATTAAAAATCCCGAAAGTGCAAAGTACTCTTCGCGTTTGGAGGCATCGAGCAATTTCCAACACTCCAAGTTTCCCAAACGAAAACGGAAGTAAGTAAAGGAATGATAAGCCTTTGAGTTCAGGACGCAATAAAGTCAAACATCAAAATAAAGTATGAACCTTTCATTTCTATAAAATGAATAAATTGCACATTCCTAAGACTACGAAATTTCATTTAAAATTGTTTTAATAATACCTTTTCTACTTAATAAACAATACATTATTTTATCGGCTTCCACCTTCTGAAATATAGTTGACAGAAAATTAGCTAACGAGTTAACTGAACCTTCAAATATAAGAATCAAACCAAATGTATTATCAATTATTTTCATCAGTTTTGATATTTTTTTATTTTTGCGGAAAAATTCTTTGGGTCTACTTTTTGAACAGGGAAAATCAAATCCAAAGATCCGTCACCAATGTCATCAAGAAGTACATGTCAACAGAATTAGCTATGAGATTTGCAAATGATAATTTCAGCGATTAATGATAATATATCATTATTATTTAATTTTAACCTTCATTTGAATTTTCGAGTATTTTAGAAATAAATTTTTTTAAAGTTTTTAGCGACAAATAATCCGGTTCAGAAATAAGATTTTTCCTAAAATATTTAGGTACTTGAAATGCTTCTTTTAACTAAATAATTTTACCTTTATAAATGTTTTCCACTTATTTTTTATTTTAAAAGAAAGTTTTTTATTTTTATGTGGCTGAGACTACAAAAATATATAAAGCCATATATAAAAAAATTTGTATTATTTGTATTTGTAAACTTTGTGTTCTCATTATTGTGATATTATGAATAAAATATATTTTACTAAAATTGTTAAAAATAGTTTAAAGAATATAAATCCAAGTTTGTAGAAACAGAAATCTTTAGTGCTTCATAAAATTTTATTATTTCCGTGAATGAGTTGTGCATTTTTTCTTCTCAAGATATTTTTGAGAAAATAAGTTCAGTGTTAAATTATCACCAAAGAATTCCATAACATGACAATTTTTTTAGCTATGATAACTATTTCTAATAATCGCTATTACAAATAGTGAGCTAGATAATAGAAGAATTAAGTACAAGATCTTAAATATTTCAATCAATATTGTTAAAGCTTACAAAATAATCATTGCGTGTCTCCATGCCTTAAAAGGGTTCAATTTTTGATCTAAAAATTCAAATCTAATCCTACTTAAATAATTAAGATTATTTTTATTTCCTTAATCAATACAATTTTCAATTTATTTTGTCCAATGTATCATGTAAAATAGTAATATAGGATATGCCCGTTAGAGTTTTATAGTTTTACATTTTACGAACGAAAACTGAATACTAAATTTTGCATTAATTGCAAAAGTCATTTTTAAATTTAAAAGAAAACTTTAAAAACATTATTTGAAATTTAAAAAAAAAGTAAATTTTCAACTAAAAAGATAAACGTTCAATCAACACTATTAAATTACTATCAATGAAGATGAACTTTTAACATAATCCATGAATCCTTCTCAACATAGTTACATTTCAAACCGAAGAAATAAATTTGCAATAAAAAAAAAGAATTGTTGATAAATGAGACTAATTTTCTGCCAAAGAATATTAAATGTTAACTAAATTCGTAAATTTTCAACCAAAAATTTGTAAAAGTAAATTCCTAATAAAAATTAAATTGTCAATTAAAAAAATAATAAAAAAAATTGATTTTCAACAAAAAATATAAACTTTCAATCAAGAAGATGAATTTTCTAACAAAAATACTAAATTATAAACAAAGTACATGAATTTCAAACAAAATATTAGAATATATTTTTAAAAAGATGTATTTCGAACAACAAAGAAATGGAATAGGTAAACTCATAGTTGAAAAATTATTATATTATAAATAGATACGATTTTTCAGGAGAATATTAAAATTTTTAACCAAAAAAATGTATTCTAAAATAAAAAGATAAGTGCTTAACCCGGCATATAAGTTATCTACAGAAAAAGTTGAACTTATAATACAAGTCAAATTTTCAACAAAATAGTCATATTCTCAACCAAAAACATAATTTTTCATCATAAAAGATGCATTATTAACATAATACATCAATTTTTTAAAATTATGAAATATTCAACAAAAGAAATAAATTTTAAACTAAAATAATGCATTTTCAACAACAACAAAGTAAATTAATAATAAAACTAATTTATTACCAAAAAGGACAATTTAAAAAAAAATGAATTTTCAAGAAAAAATGGATTAGTTTTATTTTTCTTCAAGAACATATTTTTAACTGTATAAAAAAAAGAATTGTCATTCAGAAAAACGAATTTTTCGTTAAAATTGTCTGAATGTTAAATTATTCTATTTCATAATCCTATTTTGAAAACATTCCGTTTTTAACGTTTCGAAATTATCGTACTTTTGAAGTTTTAAACTACAGTAATTTAATGCCATATCGAATGACACAATTTTAAAAACAAAGCTGTTTCGGGATGAAATTAATTTTGTCATTTACACTTCAAAAATTTTTTTTATTCATTAAAAAATCGGTATAATGAAATTTTAAATAAATTTAAAAAAAACCAAAACGTGACAAAAGGTCATCTGGTAACTATAATTTTATACCAATGATCATAAAACTTTTGGTTAAAAAATAATAGTTTTCAGTGGAAAATTCATGTTCTTGGTTGAAAATTGGTCTTTTTTGGTGAAAATTTAATCTTCTTCATTAAAAGTCGATTTTTTAAATGATGATAATTTATTTTAATTAAAAAAAAAAATGTAGTTAAATATTTTGTCGAAAATTATTTTTGTTGAAAAGTTGGTGTTTAACTTAAAAAAGAACTATTTCATTTTTCTTTGAAAATTAATCTTCCATGAGAGAAAATATTTATTTCCTTTTTATAATAATAATTCATAATAATTAATGTCTGTTACAGTTAAAAATGAATTTTCCCTAATGAGAACACAAACATTCCATTTTTCGTTGAAAATTCATGCGTTTTGTTAAAAAAAATTTAATTTTGGTAGAAAACTTGTGTTTTTAAAAATTATTTTTGTTGTTGAGAAATCGTTATTTTAGTTGAAAATTTATTTCTTTTGTGAAAATGTTTAATCTTTTTTTTTAATGCATGTATTATGTTAAAAATTCATCCTTTTTGGTAGAAAATTTAACAATTCTGTTAAAAATTTGTTTTTGTTATTAAAAATTAATTTTTTGACTAAGAATAAAACGAATTAATTTTATGGTTGAAGATCAATCTTTTTTTTTAACTGAGATTTAATTATTTTCTTGAAAATTCATGTGTTTTCCTAAAAGATGATATTTTTGTAGCGAAGTAATATACTGTGTTGAGCATTTATCTTTTTGTTTTAGAATACATTTCTTTGGTTTAAAATGTAATTCTTTTTTTGTTTTACAAAATGCATCCTTTTTTATGAAGATTTAAATGTTTTGTTTTAAAGTCATGTAATTTGTTAATAAATTATTATTCTTTATAGAAGAGTGATCCTCTTGATGGAAATTTTATATCTTTTGTTAAAAATTCATTTTTTTGGTTGAACATTAGTTTTTTTATTGGCAATGAATTATTTAGTTAAGAGTTTAAATATTCAATTTTTTGAAAATTAATGAATTTGGTTAACAATTCATCTTACTTGTAGAAAACTAGCATTTTTATTCAAAAATTCTGTTTTTTTAATTGCAATTTTATTTCTTTGGTTGGAGATGTAACTATTTTAATAAAAATTCTTGGATTATGTTACAATTCCACATGTTTTGGTATTAAGTTGGTTAATATATCAAAATTAATTTTCTGCCAAAAGGCGAATTTTTTTCGAAAAAGATAAAACACTATACCACAAAATATGATTTTTCACCAAAATACATGCATTTCAAAATAAAATTAAAGAAAATATATTTGTAAACAAAAATTAAATAGTTATATATTAAGATTAATACCATTTTTATGACAAAAAATTTTTTCGACAAAATGTTTCTATTTTCAACACAAAAAAAGAGTTTTTAAATCAAAATGATTTATCATCATAGAAAATGGGTTTTTCATAAAGAAATCTAATGTTCCACAAGAAAGGTTAAATTTTCACCAAAAAGGCAAATTTTCAACAATTATCATGAATTTTCAAATGCAAATAATCATTTTCCCACAGAAAATAGAATATTTGTTAAAACAAACAATTATGCAAAATAACTTTGTTTAATTAATCAATAAAATTTTTATTTTACTAATAAATACTATTACGAATTTTTTTTATACTGAATATATAAAGTCTTAAAATAATGTATGACCATCAAGGTTTTGTTATTGTTTGAACAAAATTATAGCATTAGAACTTTTTTACTTTAAAAAAATCGTAATTTCAAGTTTCTTGACTAACTAATTTGCATTAAAGCGGAAAAAAATTATCAATTGAATTTTCAACAAAGTAGATAAGATTTTGAGCAAAAGGATTAGCTTTTAAAAAATTGCATCAAAGTCGTAAAAAATTTAATTAAAGAAATTAATTTTGGCCTCAAAAGGATGAATTTAAAAAGTTAAAAATCCAAATGAAGATTCCTTGATTTAGTTGAAAATTAATTTTGTTGTTAAAACTTAAGTTTTATGGTATTAATTATTATGCATTCTTCAAAATTGTATCCTTTTAGTATAAATTATTAAGTTTTTTTTGTCGAAAATTCTACTCTTTGTTAAAAACTTATTTTCATAGTGGAAGATTCATTATTTTAGTAGAGAATTCGTTTTTAATTAAAATTTCAACCATTTCATTCTTGTATTAAAATTTATCCTTTCAGGATAAAATAAAAAATTATTTTTGCCCATTTTTGAAAAAATTTTCAATTAGAAAAAAAGTTATAACAAATATTATGGTGATATTATTATAATATTATTAAAATTACATTTATCAAATAATTTGAAGTAATCAGAAATAACGAAAAGATAAAAGTAGGCTATGAGCAAAAATTTTACCTTTGTTTTCTAAAAATAAAACTTTGTTTTCACAAATGTGGTGTTTATTTATGAAAATATGTTATCTCGAAACTGAATTACGTTGCATCAAGATAATATGGTCCAAACGCTTTCCGTTTAAATTTTTTGTTAGCGGTACAAATTGATAATCAAATTCAAAATAATACATAAATTAAAAAATTTTTCATTCCATAAATGCAATATTTATCAATTATTATTTTGTGTTTCATTGTATAACAGTTTTTTAATTTATCATATTTAGAAATTGCATAATTGTACAATTTTTGTTTGTCTGCAATTTTATTTCTGGGATTATTATTGATCACAGTTTTTTTGGAATTTTTATTAATATCATTTACCAATTATTAGTTTACGGGACCGCTGAAAAATCTCGAAACATAAACTTCCGGGGCTGTAAAATTCCTGAAAAAATGTTTGAAACCAAGATTTTTTGGAATTATAAAATTGCCGAAATATAAAAATTCCGAATTTGCAAATTCTCGATGAATTAAGTTCGAATATTGAACATCAAATATTTCTAGATTTAAAAAATAACATTTTCAAGTACAAAGAAATCCTCGAACTAAAAAGAATGAGTATTTTGTAATTTAAGATTTTTTCCTATCGCTCGTTGTAAATATTTTTAGTTTTTTCATATTGAAATTTTTTTGTTTTATTCCAAACCAAATGATTATTTCAAACAAATTATTTCGTTCAATAAAATATACAACTATACAAAAATATAATTTTTCTATGTTTCTTGGAACAATTTAAAAACATTTTTGCAGATTTCATGTGCTTCTAAAATCAAAAAATCAAAATTATAAAAAAATTTGATTCAGCATATTTTTAAAATCATCAACAATCTATATTTTGTGTAACATTTTTTTATTAAATCCTTATAAAATTTAGATTAATTGAAAAATAAGTGCGAAAATTCACAGTTTAATTTTAGAATTATTAGAATGTTTTTTTAATTTTCTTTTAATCTTTCACATATAAATATTTAACAAAATAGTTAGGTTTTCACCTAAAGATCATTCCCAAAAATGGTAAAATAATTCAAGCTTTAAAAACATCTAAAAAAATCAGAAAATTTCTAATTATGCTTGAAAATCATCAACATTAGAGTTCGACCGTGTTTTGAAAAATATCGTATTTAGCAATAGGTAAAAACTGGGTTTCGCGAAGAATTCCATTACTCAAAAATTTTCTTCTATTCGCAACTTTCTTACAGAAATTTTTCCTTTTGGAGGATTTTGAAATTCGGCAATATTATAAAATTTGGAGAAAGTTAGGACATTCATAATTATAAAAGAATTTCAAAAATAATTACAGAAATAATATTTTATATAAAAAAAGTCTTTTTGCTACAAATACCCATTTCTTTGAAACAAAGACTTCCAACTAAATATTATTTTTTTATTAAAAAAATTCGGTTGTCTTTTCTCGAATGAGATTAGATTTACGTTAAATTTTTTAAGATTTATTTTAAATTTGTATATATTTTTTTCAACTGTTTTTATATTTTTTCAGTTCACTTCAAAGTTAAGAATTTTTAATAAAGAAGATCAATTCTTAAAAAACGACAGAGGATTTTTACTTTTAAAAAATATTTAACCAAAAAAAGGCTTTCCCAATCAATAGTTGAATTTTTAACCAAAGACAGAACCATTCAATCAAGAAAATTAATTTTTTACACGGTAGTTCAACAATTTCCAAATAAAAAATATTAATTTTCAGCAAAAAGGTTAAATTTTCAACCAAAGAGATAAATTTGAAACTAAAACTATAAATCTTTAAGAAAATCATTCCTTAAGCAAATCTTTCAAAAAGAAAAACTAATTCTCGACAAATTAGTTTAATTTTTAACAAAAAATGCATTTTTTATGAAAATTATTATTCTTTGAACGAAAAGAAAAAATTTTCAAACGATGCTAAACGATTCCATAATAGTTTCTTTAATTATTTTTGGTGTAACTAGATTAGATTCTATAATTCCGTCTTTTCCTAGATTAATTGAGTTTAATGCTGTATTAATATCTTCATTAAGTTCCGTAATGAAAGTATTACTTAGAGTGATTTTGTCTTGGAGAATAATATTTATTCTATTTTCGTCACTGACTCTTGATAAATTTCTCATTGCTAAATTATCAATTGTCAGTCTTCAATTTACTCCTCTAATGTCTTGAGATGAATTATCAAGTATTAATTTTAATATTTCCGTATGATTTGTCAAAACACTTGATATTTTATTATCATTTTGGTAGAGATGGTCTAATTCTTTATTTATTCCTTCTAAATTATTCTGCGAAAGAGTTCCAAAAAACAATGTAAAGGCATCTTTTATTACATTTAACAGTCCTCTCCTAAAACTTTGTTTACCCACAATATTATGTAAAATGATTTTTTTAGTTTTGAGTCTATTTACTTGTGCAGTTACGCTAGGAATTGTTGCTTTAAAAATGCATTCATTGCAGCTAAAAGCTGAAAATTCTTTGATTCTACTTATTGTGTTTATTCTTTCGTCAGTACTGGCCAAAGTTATTCCGATTATAATTGTCCATTCGTTGTCATATAGAAATGCTTTTCCTAATTCTTCTCTGTTTAAGTTTCCTTTAATTTCTGTTATCGCATCTTGTGCCTCGCTGAGGTTCGTCATAGGCATTCCCGTGTAGAAATAACCCGATTTGACCCTATTACAAATCGGGCACTAATCGGGGGCTAGCCGGGTTATCAATTTTGACAAAGTGCCCAGTTGGGCACTAATCGGGGACTAGTTGGGCTTTTTGTTGTTAAAATTTCAGTTGGGGCCTGTTCGTTGGTTGGTCAAGGGCTAGTTGAGCCTTTTTGGTCACTAATGATTTTTTTAATTATAAAACACTAAGAATATATTTAACAATAATTGTTCACCGTTTTTTGGAGAAAATATTTAATAATGTTAAATTCATCTCAAATATACTTAATAAATAATTATTAACTCCAAGATGAGTATACTAGTAGTAAACTATTAAGCGCGGTACAGTTTAGATTTCGCTACCACCTTCATTTGAGTCTTGCGGTTCTGGACTGGTAGCTTTAAAGAAAATCCGCAATGGCGTGACATGTCGCCTCTCGCGCAACAGAAATGACGCGTAGAGTGTTTAAGACAGCAGTCCACACGTAACCAAGCATAATTACCTAGAGCAGAGTCTACCGTGACCAACATGGCGGTTCCTTCAGTGCAAAGCTCTTCCATTGCTAGCGTTCCAGCTAAAGTTTTTTTTTTTTTAATTAATATTCCACGAATTTTGGGGAATTTTAGTTACATAAATTTATGCATTTTTAAGCGTAGGATATTTTTCCTATTAAATCTTGGGTAAATTTGAGCACTTCTAATGTTTCAAAAAAGTTTATGGAGATTTCCGTAAATAATAAGTATGTTGACAAACTTTTAGGGAATGTTCCACAAAATTTTAGGAAGTTTGGTTAATATTCCACGTGGATGTAACATCATATGACTCCTACTAGTACCCGAGCAGGGTCCGACTAGAATAAGTCGGGGCACCTGACTAGCTCGCGGCTAATCTACCGTGACGCTACTGGTCGGGGGCTAGTCAGATGACCCGACTAGCCCTCGACTTTAAGTGGGGTCGAATGGTCGGGAACCAGACTAGTTCCCCATTTGAATTTCTACACGGGCTATGAGAATCATCCATTTTATTAATAGGATCTTCATCTATAACAAAGATTTTAAAATCATCTTTGTGTATTTTACTGCTATTTAATAAAGTACAATGAGTTTGTCCTACTGCTTTAATTTCATAAGGGCCTGACCTTTTTTCACTTCCTTTAGTATAGCTATTATTTTTCTTTAGTACTTTGTCACCTGGCTTGAAAGGTTTCTCTTTAAGGGGTTTTGATTGTACTTCTTCTGCTTCTTTTATTTTTCTTCGAGCTTTGTCTAATTTATTCTCATTTAACAATTTCTGTCGATCCAATTTTTCGTAATATCGTTTTTCTTCTTCTATTACTCTGTAAAAGTGTGCTTAATTTTTAAATCCTTTATTAATTGCTTAAATTCTTCTGAAGTGAATTCGGTTCCATTATCTGTTAGTATTTCTTTAGATTTTCCATTCTATTTTAACCATCCATTCCAAACGGCCTTTATTACATTTTTTGTGTTTATAGCCTTAATAGCATCTAATAAGATGTACCTTGTTAGATAATCTTGAATTTCGACAATGTATGCATTTTGACTATCGAGTTTATTAAAAAACAGGTTTATTATTTGTATCTACACAATTTGTATCTGTATTATAATATTATGAATAAATTTTTGTTTTAATTATTAAGAATAATAAAACAAATTTCGATCCAAATTCGTAGAAATAGAAATCTCAATTGCGTGATAACATTTTATTATTTCCGTGAATGAGTTGTGATTTTCCTCTTATCCAGAAATTTTCGTGACAATAAGTTCACGGTTACTTCATCACCAAAGAATTCGATAAAATAACAATTTTATTTGAGCTATAGTGATACAGCAAAATGACACAGAAGTGTTCCACATGTCCAATGTGAGGAAAAACAATGCTAATAAAAAGGAGGATCTTTTTTTTTCAAAAATAAATATTTCTAATATTGATTGTTACAAAGAATAGAATAGATAATTAAAGAATTAATCATAAAATCTTCAATATTTTTAAAAATCTTGTTATAACTTACAAAATAATTTTAGCGTATCTGCATCTTTTGAAATGGTTTAATTTTCAATGCATTAATGAAAACCTAATACTGTTTAAATAATTCAGATTATTTTCACTTTTTTAATCGGTACAATTGCAATTTTATTTTGTTCAACTTATTATTTAAATTCGTAAAATGAAATGTGACCGTTCAAGTTTAATATTTTTAATAACTCAAGGGCTTATAACTAAAATTTCTGTTCATTTTTAAAGGTGAAACTGATCTTAAATTTATTTTTTTACCTAAGAAAAATGTATCTAATTTTAATCTGTTTAGATTTAAAGCTATTTAAATCAAAAAGTTTCGAATTTTTAATTATTGTATCTTGAACATTTTAAGAGAGAAATTATGAAATGTAAATTCTGTTGAATGTTAAAATACACATTTTTAAAACTCTATTCTGACAATATTTCTTCTTTAAAGTTTTAAATTTATTCTATTTTCAAAGTTTTCAACTATAATCATTTAATGTAGTGATTTTTCAATCCAATACAAAAATGTTCAATTTTGACGCTTTGTATACAAACTTATCAAATTTCAACACTTTGCAAACAAAATTGTATAATTTTCCAAATAAATAAAAGTAACATTTTTTTTGCTATACTATAAAGTGGAATAAACGGGCCATATGGAATGGCAGCATGTTGAAAACAGAGCTGTTTTAGAGTGAAATTAATTATTTTATTTTTAATAATATAATAAAATAAAATAAGACAATTAATTTTTTTTAACGCCTGACAAATGGTCGTTTGGTTACTACAATTTACTTCCAATGATTATAAAACTTTTTCTTCAAAAATCATCTTTTTCAGTAGAAAATTTCATGTTTTCTGTTGAAAATTGGTCTTTTGGCGAAAATTCAATCTTCTTGTTGGAAAACTATTTTTTTTTGTTTTTGAAAATTATACCAGTTAGCTGAAATCTTATATCTGTGTGTGAAAAAATTATTCTTTTTAATTCATTTATATATTTTGTTAAAATTTAGTAGAAAATTAGAATTATTTACTAAAAATCCATTTTCGTGACGATTGATCATTTGAATTAAAACAAAATATTTTTCTTAAATATAGAATCATTTTGTCGAATATTTTTTGGTTGTATTTTCCTTACTGAAAATAAATATATTCCGTTTCTGTTAAAAATCTATGCGTTTTGATGAAAAAATTCTTCTTTTTGGTAGTAAACTAGTCTTTTCTGTTGAAAAATGTATTTTTAAACTCTTTTTTTATTAAGAATTGATTTTTAAACAAAAATAAGGCGAATTAATGTTGTTCTGGAGTATCAATTGTTTTCTAACTAAAATTCAATTATTTTATTGAAAATTCATGTGTTTTCTTGAAAGTAGTTAATATTTTCTTGTAGCAAATTAACATACTGGGTTGAGCATCTATCTTTCGTTTTAGAATGCATTTCTTTGGTTAAAAATTAAACTATTGTCTTAAAAATTCGTATTTATTTATTAGATATTAAGTTTTTTACTAAGTTTAACTATTCGATTTTGCTGTTTTTTTCAAAATAGATCCATTTTGTACGAAAATCCAAATATTTTGCATTCATCTAAGAAAATGAAGCCCTTTTTAAAACATGCAGACACGCAATAACTATTTGGTAAGTTTGAAGAATATTTGTGAAAATATTGAAGATGTTATAATTAACTCCTTCATCATTTGATACATTATTTGCAATAGGTATTATTAGAAATTTTTGTTTTTGGAAAAAGATCCTTCTTTTTATTAGCATTATTTTTCCTCGCATCAGAGAAGTAAAGCACATCCGCATAATTTTGCTGTATCATCATAATTCAAGTAAAATTGTTATGTTATCACATTCTTTGGTGATTAAATGAACCTCAGCCTCTTATATTCTTGAAATATATTGAAAAGACGAAATTACAATACATATACCCGAAATATTAAAAAATTTTACGCCATAAAGATTTCTATTTTTACGAATTTAAATTTAACTTTGTTTTATTACTTTTAATAATCCCAGAAAAATATTTTTAATTGATAATATTACATTAATACAAATACAATTATTAAAAATGTCTCTAATATAATCGCGAAAACATGGTATACTTATTACAATTTTTAAGTATATTCTACAATTATTTATTGAATTTAATAGTTAAAATTGAAACCATTCGCAGATTTTTGAAATGAAATACAGAATACTCAAATTAAGAAAAATTATACCTGAGCAAATTTAGAGATACCTGAAAATTTTTAAGGGATACCTGGGCTAACACAGGATTTCTGGGGCTTTTTGGAATTTAAAAATATTTTCTGGAATATATCCCGCAAAAATTTAAATAAAAATGTAAATAAATCATAAACTAGAACAATGAATTTTAATATTATAATAAATTCTGAATTGGAACTGGAAACTTTTAGCAGGTAAAATACTTGAAGCAGATATGTTAAGAATTTCGGGATGTAAAATTTCTTAATTCAACGTCTGGGAAACAACTAATTATTATTGGTAAGGAAAAACCTTATTTTGTCGACTTCTTCCAGACTATTTATTCGGTAATTTTATACATTACATGACCATTATCTAAAACGGTGTACAAATTTATAATATGATGGTAATTATAGGAATAGTAAAAATTACAATACCTTAAGTCATTATGTAGTTTATAAATTGAAATCGAAAATTTTTGAGTCGTTAAATAATAAAATTAAAAGGATGACAGGGTGTGTATCCTCCATCTCTATCTTACTAAATGAGTACTCGTTGTAATTAGAACATTAGAATCTTTGAAAAAATCTAAATCAGTTACTTTGTTGAGACAGTTTTTGCCTTCTTATTTAATGAAAACCATTTCAGCAAAGACACGCTTATAAAACTTAGGTTCGACATGTAGGATTTTACCTCCATCCCAAATAATGACAGTTGGATCTCTTCCATGGCATTGAACCAGATGTTCAGCTATGAAATTGTGATTTTTTCACATGGTTGATATTATTTTTATGTTCCTTCATTCTAATTCGTAGGGAGCGTTTTGTTTCTCCTACATAGGTCCTGCCACAAACACACCTGATTCTATAAACTACGTTACATTGATCTAAAGTGTGATTCTTTAGGAAAGATTACGTGAATTTATGTACAAAAAACAGTTTATTCATAACTCAATTCACAAAATAACATAATTATATTATTATAAAATAAGAAAAAGTGAAAATCAATTGTGAATTTTCGCACTTGTTTTCTCAACATTAGTTATTGTGAGTTTGAAGAAAGATTGACGATATTTTGAGTAGAATATCGAACAGCAAAATGTTACTTTTTATTGACTGAAACATGCAGTTTAGATTTAAGTATTTTAAAAATTACATCATGTTGTGATAAGGCTTGAAACAATCCGTTCATAATCCCACATCACATTTTGCGCAGTAATAGCGAAATTTGGTCTTACAATTCGTTCAAGCGCAGCGTCGTCGTTTCTGATTCGAAAGTTTCTCTAAAAAATGATCTTTGTGGTCAAATCTTGATTGATCTAATGATTTCATTGACCGAGGCCCAGTTGCCTTACTCTGGGTTTTGAATTTCTTTAAGTAAGTCAGTGCAATTCCTCTTCTGAAATTAAGCTGAGAAATATTGTTTCCAGCATGTCAATGCAGAATGGATGAACTTTGAAGAGCTGCATTCAGCAACCAGGTAACTAGCGGCCAGTACCATTTTCTGTTCCTTATTTGGATCCGGTATAGGTTTACATTTTGATCCATCCGGTCTGTACAACCCATTCCTTGATTATACTCACTCAGCATCGAATAATCTACCCATTTGCAGAGGAGAACACCATGTGGCTTATTTATTATACTCTCCGTGTGACCTCGGGGAAACTTATTCAAAACTTTGTTGCTGGCCCGAGGACACGCCTTTGGAATCCTATTTTTCCGCAAAGTACCTGTTGCACCATATCCTAACTGTTGCATGTGTGAGAGTAGTTTAAATGTTATGAACAAATTGTCGACGTATAAATGGAAAAGTAAGGACTTTATTTTTTCTGGGAAGTTTTCTACCATTTTCTGCAAAGGAGCAGCAGACTTACCTACCAATTTCTCGACATGAGTGTAGTCATTCCCGCTCTTTCCCTGGTAAACTTCAAAGTCCAGAAGGTACCTCCTGGGTGTATTCAAGGACCATACCTTGTAACCAAAACGTATAGGTTTTTTGGGATAAACTGTTTTAGATGAAACTTCCCAAAATACCTCACTATACTCTCATTGTATGACATGTTTTTCTCAGGGACGAAATGTAGAGAGAATTTCTTCTTCAATTTATCTATTAGAGGTCTTATCTTCCACAACTTGTCTGTCAAACTTGGATCGAAAACCTCATTATCAACGACATGAAAGCATCTGAGAATTTGCTCAAATCGCTTCAGCCGCATAGCATTACTAACAAGGGGTACATGGGTATCAGGAGCTTATCGATTTGATTCAGACGTCATGAGGTCTATAACTTCATCATCAATAAAGCACTTGAATATTTTAACTGGAGAAAAATCCGCGAAAGCTGAATAGTCAAGGGTAGGGAAAATCCTCGACAAATCTTCAAAGTCTCCTTCAACCCATTCAGCAACAAACTTAGAAGCAACCTTGGATTTCTCATTGCGCTTGTTTATGCGACCAGGTTTCACGGGTTTTGTAGATTTTCCCCTCTTCAGAGAAGCATTTTTATCAAGTCTCTTTCTTTTAGAAATCGCAGAACTGGTTCCAGGTCTGGGGCTAGTAGCAGGAGAAGGAGCAGAAGGGTTCGTGTCGATGTTCACATTTATTTTTGAATGAGTACAATTACTAGGATCATCTGTGATTTGTGATGGAAATCAATCGTGAGGAGGCCTTACTTCCACTTTAGCTACCAACTGCCGTTTGCTCAGGTTATCCATCGACATAATACCGGAATTTTCATCTCCTGAGTCTTCATCGGTAATGTAATTTGGATCAGGAGGAGCAGTATGAATATTCGTTTCAAATACCTCACCAACGTCAGCTGAAAGAAGATCGATTGCCTGTTTTACCTTCAATCCGGGCTCTAATATTGATGCCAATTGCATGAAAACCAAGAAAAAATGAAAGACTGCCAGTTACATGTGTCACTATCCACGATATTTATATCAGTAAACATCTATCCTACGAAAATATGACAAAAGAGCATTTTTAGGAACAATAGATAAATAATAATACTTACTGTTCGTCGAACATGATGAAGTTGTGAGGAAATTCTTGAAAATACAATAGTAAAAGCCCCCTTGAAATAGGAAGGGGTCAAATCATAGCGACCGCACGTGCACAACTGACGGAACTATAGCTGATCCTGACGCCTGAAACTTTACGACGTTGAAGTTTGCCACAGATATGGATTTCAAAGTTGTGTAATTAATATTTAAAAAAACTAAGAGTCACATCGAAAAAGTAAGAACACTTCTGGATTCGTCTCGGAAATATCTCAATGTGCATTTTTTTGTTTTTTCGTAAACCCATTTTTTAAACAATTAGCGCTGAAGAACAAATGCTCTAATTGTTTAAAAAATGGGTTTACATAAAAAACAAAAAATGCACATCGAGATATTTCCGAGACGAATCCAGAAGTGTTTTTACTTTTTCGATGTGACTTTTAGTTTTTTTTATATTAATTACACAACTTTGAAATCCATATCGGTGGCCAACTTCAACGTCGTGAAAATTCGCCTTTTTTGATAGGTATAAAATTCAACTATTCCAGTAGAAGATTCATCCCTTTAGTTGATAAGACCTTTTTTAGTTAAAGATTTGAGAATTTGTATTTGAATTTGTCTGTTCTAAATAAAATTAAATTTATTTTGTTCAATTTTTAATTTTACATATCTTATTTTACACAATTTAAAAATGTTTTTCATAGAAATCGCTTTTAATAGCATATTTACCGTTTTCGCCAATACATAACAATGCATATGTGGTACAAATAGAGACGGATGAATACCGTTGTAGCATTTAATATAAAGAAAAATCTTGTGTGGTACTTCCAATTATCAAATTACTTGGAAAGGGGTAGCAGGCTCGCTCAACTCAATAACGGGAAATGGTGAATTTTCAGAATATGGGCAAGGGGCGTTGAGAGGCAGCGAGGGGAGTCAAATTATTTTTACTGGACTTCGCAGATGGCGCTGACGCGAAACACAAAAGGCCACGCGCGTGCGCACAAAGTAAATTGTTTGTTGTCATCGTCTGCTGCATGATGCACTTGTAAAAATTAGAAAATTAATAAAAATGGATAACAAAACGTATACAGTGAGTGGTTGTTGATGTAAAAAGTTGAATGACAAGCATTAGCGTTTTTGGACTTAAATGATACTTCTGACAATACTGTTCAAAAGCAAGTCGATACTTACATTGTTTGAATAATTTATTCATGAGAAATAAAAGATTAAAATGTGCGATGTAGATGTGATGACTTCATCGCTTAATTGGGATGAAACCGGAGACTAAACACGGTCACGATGAGAGAAATTTAGATACAAATTTTTAATATTTTAGCGAAATGTAACGTAATATATTTTTAGAATAGAGACGCCCATATATGAAATCCAGTTTAAAAAATACAAAGTTTATTATTCATTTTTGAATAGTCAGTTGTCCCGGTACACTTTCACGATTTCGTTATGTGACCGTAATTCTGGACATTATGTCAGCCTTGCGAAGTTTTTCCATCACTCTCTCCAAGCGAAAGAAGTCAGTACATATTGCAGCTGCACGTCAAACTGAGAATTCTAACCTATAAAATTTCATGAGGTAAATATCAATATAAATGGAACTCAAATTTGGATATATGTTGTTCATGATGTGTATTCTGAAACTATTAAAATGATTTTTAATTTTCAGGTCTAATTTTTAAACGATTAAAAATCGCAAAAACTAAAAACCCAAAAGTCATCAATACTCAGCAAAAGCATAAACAAAGAAGTCATAAATAATAAAAAAAGGAAACGAAAACGATACATTTACGACCAAACATTACATCGTCAAATCTTCAGTTAAAAAGTGAATACTGAACCAAAAAGACGAATTTTCTCAATAAAATTATCAAATATTAAACTGAAACAGATTAATTTTAAAACAACAAAGATGAATTTTTGACAAATTAGTTTAACTTTCAACCAAAAAAAATTGATTTCTAGCTAAAATCATGACCTATTCATGGGAATACTTACGTTTTCAAACGCGAAGATTAATTTATAACATCAAAAATACGATTTTTCATCAAAATACATGAATTTGTCAGAAAATGGTTGAATTTTCAACTAAAAAAGGCCAATTTTAAACAAAATAGTTGAATTTCAATTAAAAACATCAATTTTTAACCAAATTGATGAACAAAATTTGCGTTAAATTACCCAAAATTAGATAGAATTTTAAATGCAGATTACGGACTAATTGTTCCCATCTTACTTATCCCGTTTTCATTACTTTCTCATCCATAATGAAAAGGCATTAGTTATTTTTTCATGACCCTACAAGAATAGCCAAATAACTTTGTGAATTTTGTTTAACCCGTGTATTATCGCCCAAAAAATTTTACACTAACAAACAGCCAGGTACCTGGGTACCCAGGTACGATTTTGGAAGTAAAACCTTGCTATACCTGGAAGCTAAGATATAAACTAAATTGATATTAGCTTATTAATACTTTAAGAAGATATTTTAATAGAAATATACACAGTAATACAAGATGATGAATTCGACGGATTTCGGCGATTTTCGAAAAGGGACCAACAGAGCAGCTGAGATTAGCCAATATGACGTCGATAGCGCTGGATAGTATCGATCAACACTGAGCTCATGGTAGTCGTTTCGTCAACGTTTCCTATTTTGATACGAGGGTAGTTCAATAAGTCCTTAGAATGACCAACAGATGGCGCGCGAATCGCTCCAAATCATCTGTTTTCAGTCAGCACCACTCCCAACTAGATATA
>NC_046663.1:25910908-25912346 GCF_010883055.1 Belonocnema kinseyi
TTGTGATAAACACACTGCAAAAATTACGAGATGTTTGGAATGTATGAAAGAAATTTTTAGTTTTGAATGGGGTCAATCAATAATTCAAAAAATGCTTCTTTGTATTTTAACTTTCTTTTGTGTAAATTAGTTTAATTTTTTTGCATTTTATGTAATGATAAACAATGTTATGATTTTATTTATAAACATTTTAGCACAAAAGTAATAAATAAATATTATAATTTTCATAAAATTTCCTCAATAAACCATAAAAAATTAATTATATTTATTGTTATTCATTTATAAGTACGTATTCTTTCCTATTTTATACTTATTTTTAGTTTTTATCGCATGAATCCTTATATTTGTGTATGTGGTTACCCAGCGTGTGATGTTTTAAAATCAAAAATTTTTTGAGAATAATAAAAGAAAATAAAAACCTTCAATGCATTTTTCTGTATAAAATCAGCCAAATCATGGGAACACGGAAGGATTTTACCCCATCTCTTCAGGGAACAAAGTGATGTAACAAAATACACGCCGATGCGTACCCGGGTACTCTAGTGGTACACAAGGGTTAAAAAAATAATAGAAAATTCAAATTTTCATCGCGCAAAAAATAACGCATTACTACGTTCTCATCGATAATGAAAAGGTATTAGTTTTATGTGAAAACTGACTTTGGCACGTTTCATGAAACCTCGACGTTTTAACACCTCCTAAGTCAGAAAAAAATTGTTACTTCGATGTCTGTCTGTCGTGTTGTTGTTCTTAACGTTATCACTTGGATACCGCATAACTTTAGAAAGACTAATCGGATTGGTTTGTGCTTTGGCACTTAGTTTGAGGGACCAAAAAGAAAGATCGAGTTAATTAAATACCCATTTTTGATAAAGATTTAAAAAGTTTGAGCATTTTCAAAAATTTTGAAAAAACTTTTTTCAAGATTTAAAAATTTTATCGACAGATGTTTATATTAGACAAAAACACGAACAATTTAGGCCCACGACTTTTTTTGACAAAATAAAAATGACTAAAGTTATAGCATCTTCAAAATAAAAAAAAGAACCAAACGGAAATAAAAATTTGAAGCCAAGCAAAGCCTGATATGGGAAAAAGTCAGAAGAAGAAAAACTTTACTTTGTCAAGGCCGCACAAGATTTTCTAAACAACTTTCTGAATTTTGTTTGAAAAAAATTGACTATTCGAATTTTGATCGCACAAAAACTAATCAAATATTACATTTTCATCCATAATGAGAAGGTATTAGTTTTGCGTAAAAACTGAATTTTGCGACTTTTAATAATCTTGACGTTTTGAAGCCCCCTGTGCCCGAAAAAAACATTTTTACGTCGGTGTCTGTCTCACTGCCTGTCATGGTCGTTGTTGCTGTGGTGATCGTCTATAAACCGCATAACTTTCGAAAGACTAATCGGATACGATACCTACACAAGCTACG
>NC_046663.1:25912446-25921747 GCF_010883055.1 Belonocnema kinseyi
TTAGCCCCCAGTGACTTTTTCTTATTTCCAAACTTGAAAAAATGGCTCGGTGGACAGAGATTTCCAGACAACAAAGACGTCATTGCCTCTGTAAGTGCTTATCTTGAGGAACTTCCGAAAACGCACTTTTCTGAAGGATTGAAAAAACTTGAAAAGCGATTGACCAAGTGTATAGAGCTCCAAGGAGATTATGTTAAAAAATAAAAAAAAATTTACCCAAAAAAAATTGTTTTTATACTTCATTCTAAGGAATTATTGAACTACCCTCGTATATGTACTCAGATCTATAACGGATTTTGATTATGAATAAAACAATCTTACATATGTAATAAAAAAAGATAAAAAGGATTGAAGATTTACGTTCTGTACCTGGTAGCTTGAAATGGATATAATTTCCTTGTTTTGTGTATATAATCTATAAACATGTGCAGATGATATAAGGGATAAAATTCTTCAGATGAATAATTTATTCAATGCCCACTTTTAACAAAAATATTTATTTCCTGAAAATATTGAATTTTTAATTTTATAATATTTTCATATTCCTAAAAACGTAACTAAAGCGCATAAATCTTATGAATTTCAACAATTAGCTGACTGAAATTAACCTGTAAATTTAATTTCACACGCAGACGTTGACGGAAATTCAACACTCTTTCTGTCTTAAATTAACCTATAAAGTACATTTTACGTAGATAAAGCAGTTGACTTTCAACCAAGCAAGTTACTTAAAGTCATGTTATAATCGCCAGTTGACTTTTGAGTGGAGAATGATCCTTTTGGTTACGTGTGAAAGTCAACCGCCTTTTTTACTGAAATTCAGAATCTTGTATTACTGTGTAGTGATATTTTAATCTATGGTGACCCGTATGAGTCCATAGCAAGGTATGAAACGCAGGCAGTTTCAACAGTCGCGCAATCGACGTTCCTGCTGATAATCAACCACGAGACATTACTGGTAGGAAAGTGGTGATTGAATTGTGCTATACTTGCAAAAAACAGGCAAACAGAAAATGTCGAACGATGAGGAAGAGTTGTGTTTCATGTGGGACGCCTGTTTCTGATAAACACACTGAAAAAATTACGAGATTTTTGGAATGTATGAAAGAAAGTGTTAGTTTTGAATGGGGTCAATCAATAATTCAAAAAATGTTTCTTAGTATTTTAACTTTCTTTTGTGTAAATTCGTTTTTTTTTGCATTTTATGTAACGATAAACAATTTTATTCATAAACATTTTGGCAAAAAAGTAATAAATAAATATTATCATTTTCATAAAATTTCCTCAATAAACAATAAAAATTAATTATATTTATTGTTATGCATTTATAAGTTTTCAAATCAAAAATTTTTTGATAATATTAAAAAAAATAAAAACGTTCAATGCATTTTTCTGTATAAAATTAGCTAAATCATAGGGATCCGGAAGGATTTTGATATAGTCCACTTCGTCCCATAAAGTTGAGAGCCATCAGCAGGCAATTTTCTGGAATAATTACCCGCTCGTATTTACTCACGTGAACCCAAGCTGGGACAAGTTTCCAGCCTAATTGCTTTCTAATGGCCTCTTTACGACCTCACCTAACCTTGTGAGTCTCAGACTCAATGGGAGAAAGGACGAGAGAAGCCATAAAGGCCACCTGGTCGGCAGCTGCATGGGAAGGATTCCCCGTCCCATGGCTAGCCTGGCCAGCGTGACCGTGACTCATCAACCTAAGTACCTTCTCTCTCTCTCACTCCTATACACTCTCAAGAAAAGTCGGCAGCGACTGTCAACTTTTGCGCGTAATACGTAACCATTTTGATATTAAAATAAATCGACACTTCTTTTTCTTTTTTTTTTGATTTCCCGGGAAAGGGACGGGTAAAGGAGATTAAACATAGTCATAGCTTTAATTATAATTTTACCCGGGTTAATTGTATTTTATTATTTATCCGTCATTTTTGTTCATTCGAACCTTGTTTAATTTGAATTTCATTTCCATATTTAGGCTTAAGTTTCATTTTGTCTTGCTATATCTCATATTTTATTATTATATCTCTTTTGTCTCGGTCTAAGTTTAATTTAAGTTTCGTTTCATTTTTATTCTATGTTTAATTCAAAGTTTCATTTCATATCACTTCGATCGATGTCTAATTTAAGTCCTTTTCATTCTACGTTTTATCTAAGTCTCTGTGTAATTTTAGTTTCTTTCCTTTAATTTTCACGTCATTTATACTATATTGTACCTTAAGTTTTGTAACACTTGTCTTTTATTTTGACTTTTAATTCGGTAATCAAAAATTTAACAAGAGTTACCAAATTTACGAAACAGCGACAATTTCGGAACGCTACGGTGCGTTTCAAAAGTTGCCGTCTGCGCGCGGCCAGACTAGGGAGAAGGGGATGCCGAGGCGTCCGAAACGCCCCTCCACCTCTCTCGCGATTCGCCGAGAGCTCCGTGCCAACCGACGGCCGGCAGCCTCTCGGACCCGCTGCTTAAAAGGCGGGTGCATCGACCCGAAAAGAGACTCTCGCTCAGCACTCTCGCCCCGAGCATTCCGCTCGGGCAATCTCTCCGAGGAACGTCACGGCAATTGTATTCCTTTTTTTTTTGAGCAATAGAGTTTTAATCATAAAGCAATCTCAGTTTTCTTTAAACTCCCTCTCCTCTCTCCTCCTTAGTGGCGGTCTGCTCTCGTAGCCCCGCCGAGGTATTGCTCTCTCTCTCTCTCTGTCTCTCTCTCTCTCTCACCCATCCGATTCCTAAACATCCCTCCTACCACGGAGTCTCTCTCTCTCTCACCTAAGAGGTCGGTCAGCTCTCGCAGCCCTGGTACCCTCGCATCTTTACTAGAGGTCGGTTAGCTTTTACAGCCCCGTCACCCTCGAATCTGTACTAGAGGTCGGTCAGCTTTTACAGCCCCGTTTCCTTTGAATCTTTTTCTACGCTAGAGGTCGGTCAGCTTTTACAGCCCCGCAACCCTCGAACTTTTCTTTTAAAGAGGTCGGTCAGCTTGCAAACAGCCCCGCAACCGTCGAACTGCGGCAGCAGGAAGCAGCGGACCTCGGTTTCCACTGGCCCTGAAGAAACCACGTCAGCGCCCGGCTGATGCCCCTGGCATTCATCGATGGACGGCCTTCAGGCGTGGCGCCTGTTTATCCAGAGCCAGAGCACCACCCGCATCCACCTACAGCCGCCCAGCAGCCGTCGGCCCACTCCGAAGTCCATGGTCCAGCTCAACGCCTTCCTCCAGACCATTAATCGAGTAGCACCCGTCAGAGCCCGGCCTCCGCCCCGTTCAAGTTAAGGGACGGCCGCCAGCAGCGAACGAAGGCCTCCCGAACCAGGCCCCACGCCAACGATTCCGAGAGCAACTGGAGTTGCCACTACAGCATTGCTTAGTTCTGGTCCCGGTTTCCACCGACCAAACTACCTTGCCCCGACAGCGCCCGGTCAGCGCCCTGTCAGCTTCCTGAATCTCAGGCAGTTACCAGTCAACACCGCTTCACGACGCTCGGGTTTCAGTCTCCACCGGCCCGCAAGCCAGTCTGCCCCGATAGCGCCCGGTCGGCGCCCAGGCAGCTTCCAGAACCTTCAACCGATCAACACCGTGTCTTAGATCAAGGCTGGGACAAACACCATCCCCACAACCCACCTTGTATCAATTTTACCCCATCTCTTCAGGAAACAAAAAGATGTAACAAAATACATGCCGATGGGTACCCGGGTACTCTGGTGGTAACACAAGGGTTAAAAAAATAATAGAAAATTCAAATTTTCATCGTGCAAAATATAATGAATTACTACATACTCATCGATAATGAAAAGGTATTAGTTTTGCGTGAAAACTGACTTTCGCAGGTTTCAAGAAATCTGGACGTTTTAACACCTCCTAAGTAAATAAAAAAATGGTTACTTCGGTGTCTGTCTGTCTGTCGTGTTGTTGTTCTTGACGTTATCACCTGGATACCGCATAAGTTTCGAAAGACTAATTTGATTGTTTTGTGCTTTGGCACTTTGTTTGAGGGACCAAAAAGAAAGGTCGAGTTAATTAAAAACCCATTTTTGATAAAGATTCAAAAAGTTAGAGCATTTTCGAAAATGTTGAAAAACTTTTTTTCAAGATTTAAAAATTGTATCGACAGATGTTTATATTAGACAAAAGCACGAACAATTTAGGCCCACGACTTTTTTTGACAAAATAAAAAAGACTAAAGTTATAGCATTTTCAAAATAAATAAAAACCAAACGGAAATGAACATTTCAAGCCAAGCAAAGATTAATATGGGAAAAAGTCAGAAAAAGAAAAACGTTACTTTGTCAAGGCCCTACAAGATTGTCTAAACAACTTTCTGAATTTTGTTTGAAAAAAATTGACTTCGAATTTTGACTGCACAAAAACTAATAAAATATTACATTTTCATCCATAATGAGAAGGCATTAGTTTTACGTAAAAACTGACTTTTGCGGCTTTTATTAATCTTGACGTTTTATAGCCTCCTGTGTCCGAAAAAAACGTTTTTACGTCGGTGTCTGTCTCACTGCCTATCATGTTCGTTGTTGCTGTGGTGATCGCCTATAAATCGCATAACTTTCGAAAGACTAATCGGATTTTTTGGGCGTTGGCGCACAGTTTGAGGGACCAAAAAGAAAAATCAAGTTCCTTAACCAGTCATTTTTTATAACAATTTTTAAAGTTAAAACAAAGCAAGATACGAAAAGAGAAAAATTTCGCACCGAAAAAAGATCTACAAATTTGTCATGAATTACTGTTTTATAGGACAAGCAGTTTTTGTATTATATGTGAAAAATAAGGTTAAGAATAAGAAAAATAAATTTGGGTAGATACGATACCTACACAAGCTACGAGAATAAATTTAAAAAAATTGATTCAACCAAAAATGATTTACAATTTTTTTACGAATGGTTTTTTGATAGAAAGCGTAGTTTTTTAATCGTGAAAGATATGATCAAAATTTAAAAAATAAAAAAAGGCAACAAGGATAAGTATGTTTTAATTTCTATGCATACTATAAATTTTAATTATATAAATTATGGGAATATTACATGTTTCAGCGCAGCTCAAATTCAAATGTAATGCAAAATAAGAAACAAAAATTAAAGTAATCATAATAAATACAATTCGAATTCATTTTTCAATCTATAAATAATCAATCTCAGGCAAAGTTACAAAAAAAATATTATATTTGATATAAAAGTGCTAAGCATAATTCACAAAAGTTGACATTTTAGACAAATTGAGTGCGAAGCACGAGATACGTGATGAGAATGTGTTCATTAAAGCCGAAAGAGCTTTAACAAAAGAAAGTTCACAATCACAAAATAACAGATGTGGATCAGCTGAACTTTTATTTTATATGGTATGTGCACAAATGTGGGAGAAATTTAAAGACTGACCGCGAAGTGCGTGAACCAACAGTCGCGCATCCTAGGCGCGCAGTAACCGGCGATCGCAGCGAGACTCTCGCGCAGCGCGCGGTAAGAATGTGCTCGCACAGAGGGAACATTTTATTTTTTATTTGGAGACTTTGAATTAAAAATATTAAACCTAATCCCAATTTGATTTAATGTATCATCTGATTTTATTGCCGCCTGTATTTGACATACTAATCATGTAATATTTTGGATATTTCAGTTGAAGATTTTGGATGATACAGATTAACACCTCACTTTTCTATATCCGCAGATACTTTTACTAATAATTTGATAACATCCTAAAGTTACTTGTTTTATTATTTATATTGTCAATAGAAACAAAAATAGCTATCAATTTACCCAAATGAAAGCTCTACTAGTAGATCAAATTATAATTCCCTGGCGGACCGAGGGGACGGAATGGAGCCTCTACAAAGTACACTTAAAGATCCCACTGAGTGCCCCTTCAGTTCCTCCTTAAAACACTAAAAAACAGCAGTATCGACTTTTAAATTGTTAAAATTTCTTGCAACGTTAAGAACTTTAAAATATAAATACCCGTCATCTACATGGCCTGAAGGCGGCTTCAAGTGCATCTTCTTTTAGTAGCAGTTAATAAGCGTTCAATAGGTAGCTTTAAGAGTTTTGTGTGGATACTAGCACCAGGAAGTGGAAACCTAAGAAAACAACGCTGTGATGCAAGGGAGAGAGAATTGTATTTTCCAACTTCGCGCGCAACATACTACTTGAGCTATTATGGATGCGCTTGAAGTCACCTCCAGCAGAAGTTAATGACATTTTTCATAATTTTTAACGCTGCAAAAAAAAGTATTGGGAAATTTAAAGAAAGTAAAATTTTAAAAAATATCCTACCTCTTCATCACGCTTATTAATTTTACCGTTATGGTGATAATTATAAATATAAAGAATATTTTACGTTGTTCTGAAACACTTTTAAAGGAAAAAATCGTTCATTGAATAATTCCAACTCTCTTATTTTTATTTATCTCTTGTTTCAAATTTTACGTATACTTTACTTTATAATATTTCAATGTTAAGTCTATCCTGTAAATTCGCTGAACTTCGGGAAATAATTATTGATGCTAGCTATGAGTAAGAAGAATAAGACGCATTTTATTATTTCCATGGTGACGGGGTTGTCGCATCGTTGTGTTTGGTCAAAACCGATAGTCTGGGATCCGCAGAGGAGAGTGAGCATCCATTTTAGGTCCTGATGATTTGATGATTGATTCTTGTCCAGAATGTTCTACTGATTCCGAATATATCAGATGCACATAGCGAATTCCGGGTCGTTTTGTTGTTATTTGACATTCTATGTGTTTAGATAAAAAACGTCATATCTCTGAAAATTATTAAAGTTTTAAAAATATTTTTCCATATTCATTTAAAGAAGTGTGATATGCACAAATTTTGTTAATAGTGTATGTTGATTTAATTGATAGTTTTCGAGAAAAACAATAAAATAGCTTTTTAATGAAAAGCGATTTCTACAGTACATTTTTTATCAATTCAGAATTTTTTTTCTGGAATCATATAGAACTAGCTGAGACAAAGACAATTTGTTTTGAAATTCTTTTAACTAGGCTATTGGTTTAGAAAATTCTATTAAGTAGGATGTTTGCACGTGTGCGCTTGTGTGTGAGGTTGCGGTTCAAATTGAAAACCTGCAGCTTCCGAGACCCCCCTCGCTGCCTGTCCCCTCAAAGCTCTTACTAACACTCGTACACACAGACGTGAAAACTTTGTACTTATTTAGAATTTTGTCAAAACTAAACTAATAGCCCAATTGAAAAAATTTCAAAATGACCTGTATTTTCTTAGTTAGTTCTGCATGATTCCAGAAAAAAATGATTAAATGATAAAAAATGTAGTGTAGAAATCGTTTTTTATTAAAACGCTATTTTATTGTTTTTCTCGAAAACTATCAATTAAATCAACATACACTATTAACAAAGTTTTTGTATACCTCACTTCTATAAATGAATATGGAAAAATATTTTCAAAACTTTAATAATTTTCAGAGATGACATTTTTTATCTTTTTTGATCTTTTTTGATCTTGGATCCCAGAATACGAAGCCTATGTATGTCTGCGTATTTTTTAAAATTCTCTTTTTACTCTGCTTCTTTCGCCGTGCCGATCGACTAGCTTCGTATATAATAGGTTTCTTTCGTCACATCGAGCCGTCACGAATTGAAGAAAAGAGAGAGACCGGTTTCTCTCATTAGCGTTATGTCAAGCTCACACTAATATTTTAGTATTGGGCAGTCAAACGACTTATCTAGAGTTACCCTCTTGTAACTCGTTTCTACAAGTGTGGTACACGCGTTCGGTTCGGATTATTTTCGCGATTGGACCTTAATTTTCTTAATGTAAATTGATTTTCATTAGAAATTACATGTGTTTGATACATGTACGCTAATTAAAACTATATTAAATTCAATTACAGTAAATTAATTTTATACGCAATCAATACATGCAATACGTGCATGTCCGATTAATTATATTCCGAGGCCTCTCGAGTGTTGACCATTTGGTAATACTGTGAGTTTAAAACTTGATTAACTTTTTATAAGTGATCATAAATTGGTAAAGTGTAAGCTCACAGACGATAATATAAGGGGTTTTTTTTTGCCGAGAGCCTTTTTCCCTTTAAATAATGTTTGATTTATTTGAATTGTTCCGTCAGCCTTAATAGAGTGTTATTATTATTTTTATTTGAGTTAAATTCGATTGAACATTAAATACTTGGATCGCCGGATTCTGCCATGTTGAGTGTGAAGGGTATGAAGATAGTTCGTATTTTTCGTGATGATTAGTCATTGAATGCAACTGTAAGTAAAAAGAGAGGGTAACGGTGTAGAAACCTGAGTAGATTATTGACTGATGTGTGCGAATGTGTGTAGGGGGGGAGCGGGTTGTGAGACTTTCCGTGGCTGTCTAAGTGCAATTATTTGTATTAAGAGAGGAATTTAGTCTATATAATTATGTTGGAAGAGATTGTTATGTATGAGGATCAACGGCTTAGTATATTGTCAGCCAGGAAGGTGGGATATTTATTAAACAGGTGAGTAATTACTAGCCTCAGCAATGAGAGAGGGTTTTGATGAGTGTGGTTGAAAATGAGGAAGAGAGTTTAAGGCGCTTCCTAAATCTTGAAAATTAGCACATGTATTACTCTGATAAGCCTTTCACCTACAATTCCGAATGGTATCATTTCATATTCCAACTACAGAATATAAATGCCTAAATACAGGACTGACCAGAGAGCTTTTTTCGAAAAATTGCCAGGTTTTTGTTTTATTCAAATTAATTGAAAATTGATGATTTTTTTGCGCCTGGGAAGTAGTAAACCGCCACCATGAGTGCACTCATAGTGAACATAGTACTCGGGCCTCTGCCTCGCTATGAAACTGCAAAGTTATTTTTTAGACGATACTTAAAACATTGTAAACCCAGGATCGAACCGAGCATTTAGATTGAGTGTCTAGCATGCCTCGCACAAGTTTCGTATTTTCTGATTTAAATGCAATGGTTTATCATTGTTTGGAATCGTACATTTTCCTAGAAACATTATATTATCATTTAAGTAATTAGTTATTTTCTATTTTCAAAATTTCTGAACATTGAGCTAGAGATGTCCACTTTTTCTAAATTGGTATCATATGCTACGTTTTGTTGAATAATTACATGATTTTGATACATTTCTTTCAATGTTCCATATATCTCTATTCGTTTAAATAATTTTAATTTGCTCAATCAGTCTGTTTACAGTAACTAAATAGTGTATTAGATGACTGTATAGAATATGCAAGGAATAGATGAAGGTAAGAATATAGTTTTTTAATTTTTGGGTCATAT
>NC_046663.1:25921778-25924860 GCF_010883055.1 Belonocnema kinseyi
TGCATATAAAATGTATTAATATGGATTTATTTCGCAAACACTTCGTCTTGTTAATCGATAGGAAATATATTAATAATTTTCATTCAATTTTAACATGGTATAAACTGTACACATTCTGCCACTTAATTTTATAATTCTATGACTAGGTGCTCACCTCGAAAAAGTGGGATCCTTCGCTCTCTGTGAATAATATTTGAATTTTTCGAATAAAAAGCAATGAAATTTAACCACAAAATATGGATCTTGAAGCAAAAAATGTAATCAATTCTGACCAAGAAAACATTTATTGTGACACAAGCCGTTGCATTTGCAACAAATTAAGTTTCAAGAAAAAGATAGGAAAATTATGATTGTCTATGATTGCAGAGTTTTTTATTGAATATTGTCAGCATGAAATTAAAAATAATGAAATGAAAATAAAAAAATGAAATGAATAAGAATATACGAGGTGTCTTCAAAAAGTAAGGTGACTTTTCAATTTTCGCGGGCTACGTACATTCAAGTTTCAAATTTTTTGTTTTGTTGTGTTGGCACACAAGTTACGATCATATGTTCACAGTTTTGACTATATAGCTTGTGTTTTGTTTTTCTGGCAGAGGTGTAAAAGGTTAGAAGGGTTTGGTGTGCTCGGCGATTTTCTTCTTTCAAAAAAAATGGAGCAAAGAGTTTGCATTAAATTTTTTGTGAAAAATGGAATCCAGTGCTCTAAAACTCTTGAAATGTTGACAGTTGCATACGGTGAGTCTACTCTGAGTAAGAAAAATGTGTGCAAGTGGTACAAGCTGTTCCAAGAAGGTCGATAGGATGTCGAAGACGAACCTCGCCCTGGACGTGCCAGCACGTCAACAACAGATGAAAACGTTCAAGCAGTGGAAGAAATGGTATTGAAAAATCGCCTAATTACCATCAGAGAAGTTGCTGAAGATGTTGGCTTATAGGTTGGCTCATGCCATGCTGTCTTTCGAAAAAAACGTCCGGAACTTTGGAAAAACAATTCGTGGCTTTTGCATCACGATAATACACCTGCTCATTCATCGATGCTTGTGAAAGATTTTCTGACCAAAAACAGCACCACAGTCATGCCTCAGCTACCATATTCACCGGATTTGGCCTCCAGTGACTTTTTTCTCTTCTCAAAACTGAAGAGACCGATGAAAGGACATCGATTTTCAACGATTGAGGAGATAAAAACTGCATCGCTGAAAGAACTCAAAGCTATACCAAAAAATGATTATCAGAAGTGCTTCGATGATTGGAAAAAGCGTTGGCACAAGTGTATTATATTTGAGGGGGATTACTTTGAATAGCACAACATAAATATTGAGGAATAAATGAATATTTTTTGAGAAAACCATAAAGTCGCCTTATTTTTTGAACACACCTCGTAAAAGAGAAGAGAGAAAAAAGGTATATCCAGAAATTGAACGGATTAACCGATTTTCATCTATCTTTTTTTAATCGTCTCGTCGTGATGTAATGAACCGAATGAAGAATATTAAAATTAAATTCCTTAATATTTGATCATTTTTAATTTCTCTAAACCGACTGTAATATCTTACAATAGGAAATTTCAGTGAGTCATGACAGACACTCAATTTATATCCTTGGCTCAATCCTGGGTTTAGGGTATTTTAAATATCGTCGAAAAAATAACATTTAAGACCACCTTCAGTTTAATAGCGAGGTAGAGGCACGAGTACCACGCTCACCATGAGTACACTCATGGTGGTGGTTCGCTCCTTCCCAGGCGCAAAGAATGCATCAGTTTTCAATCAATTGAAATAAAACAAGAACCAGGCCATTTTTCGAAAAAAGCTGTCTGGTCAGTTCTGTATTTAGACATTCATATTTTGTGGTTGAAACATGAAATCATACAATTTAGAATTGTAGGGGGAAAGCTTGTCAGAGTAATACATGGGTTAATTTTCAAGCCTGATCAGGCTTCAAATTTAGTTCGTGTATTACAAAAACAAGCTGTTCTTTTACAATTATGAATTTTTTGACTTCATATTTTAACCACACAAAATAAAGGACTAAATAGAAAATCAAACAAAGAGTTATATTCGAAAAATGATCCATCGCGAGTGTACCCATTGATGTAGTTCAGAATATTTGTTAAAATAAAAATAGAATTATACATTTAGAATGGGAGACTAATATTTATATTACGCTACTTAATGACCTCTCGTGAATTCATAACCGAAAGAATTATATTTATCTTAAGAATGTAGCAATTACATGAGACTAGATCGAATTAAAAGAAAATCAACAACTGCGGGGGCATTCATTAATGAAAAATAAAGAGATAATACGAGGACTGATCCAGGAAGGGCACTCTTCGCTCAGCACCGCTACGAGCAGCTGCTTTTCCGAGGACTCGAAAACGAGCTTGGTACTCGTTCGAGAAAAATCGGTAGCATTTCGTAGGTTTAAAATGAGATTCTTCTTTCGAGCTTCGAAAACGGAAAATCGTGATTGGCACCAGTGTGCCTGTAGGCCCTCTACAATATTTGTGAAATTATGGAAACCTTTGGAAAATCACTGTTCAATCTTTGAAGTGTATCTAAAATGTTTGCGAAAAATTTCCATATTTTTTAAATATGTGGCAATCTTTGCGAGATATGTGGAATATTTGTAAAATATTTGATAATGTTTGTGAAATCATTGAAATATTTGGGTAATGATTGCAACCTTGGTGGACTTTTTCTTTGATATTTTGAAACATTTGCGAAATATTGGACATTTGCTTTAAAATACTTGTTAATATTTGTAATTATTATATGTTTATTAGGCTCATTAATATAAAATTGTTTTAATATTGTATATATACATGTCTCTGTGTGTGTATGTAGGTATTAATAATTATTAACTAGTGAAGATAAATAAAGTAATGAATTATTTAAATTACTTCATTAATATAAGTATATAATTTTTTAAACATTGATTTGTTCACTAAATATGTAAATTGCTTTTTTTAAATAAGTTAATACAGTGAAACCCTTTGATAGCCTTCCCTTTATGATAAACGATTGTGAAATTTCATCAAGATTAAGCTTCTGTTATTTTTATTGGATGTATTCTA
>NC_046663.1:25924960-25926432 GCF_010883055.1 Belonocnema kinseyi
CCTCGTATTATCTCTTTATTTTTCATTAATGAATGCCCCCGCAGTTGTTGATTTTCTTTTAATTCGATCTAGTCTCATGTAATTGCTACATTCTTAAGATACATATAATTCTTTCAGTTATGAATTCACGAGAGGTCATTAAGTAGCGTAATATAAATATTGGTCTCCCATTCTAAATGTATAATTCTATTTTTATTTTAACAAATATTCTGAACTACATCAATGGGTACACTCGCGATGGATCATTTTTCGAAAATAACTCTTTGTTTGATTTTCTATTTAGTCCTTTATTTTGTGTGGTGAAAATATGAAGTCAAAAAATTCATAATTGTAAAAGAAAAGCTTGTTTTTGTAATACACGAACTAAATTTGAAGCCTGATCAGGGCTTGAAAATTAACACATGTATTACTCTGACAAGCTTTCCCCCTACAATTCTAAATTGTGTGATTTCATGTTTCAACCACAAAATATGAATGTCTAAATACAGAACTGACCAGACACCTTTTTTCGAAAAATGGCCTGGTTCTTGTTTTATTTCAATTTATTGAAAACTGATGCATTCTTTGCGCCTGGGAAGGAGCGAACCACCACCATGAGTGTACTCATGGTGAGCGTAGTACTCGCGCCTCTACCTCGCTATTAAGCTGAAGGTGGTCTTAAATGTTATTTTTTCGACGATATTTAAAACACCCTAAACCCAGGATTGAGCCAAGGATATAAATTGAGTGTCTGTCATGCCTCACTGAAATTTCCTATTGCAAGATATTACAGTCGGTTTAGAGAAATTAAAAATGATCAAATATTAAGGAATTTAATTTCAATATTCTTCATTCGGTTCATTACATCACGACGAGACGATTAAAAAAAGATAGATGAAAATCGGTTAATTCGTTCAATTTCTGGATATACCTTTTTTCTCTCTTCTCTTTTACGAGGTGTGTTCAAAAAATAAGGTGACTTTATGGTTTTCTCAAAAAATATTCATTTATTCCTCAATATTTATGTTGTGCTATTCAAAGTAATCCCCCTCAAATATAATACACTTGTGCCAACGCTTTTTCCAATCATCGAAGCACTTCTGATAATCATTTTGTGGTATAGCTTTGAGTTCTTTCAGCGATGCAGTTTTTATCTCCTCAATCGTTGAAAATCGATGTCCTTTCATCGGTCTCTTCAGTTTTGAGAAAAGAAAAAAGTCACTGGAGGCCAAATCCGGTGAATATGGTGGCTGAGGCATGACTGTGGTGCTGTTTTTGGTCAGAAAATCTTTCACAAGCATCGATGAATGAGCAGGTGTATTATCGTGATGCAAAAGCCACGAATTCTTTTTCCAAAGTTCCGGACGTTTTTTGCGAAAGATAGCATGGCATGAGCCAACCAATACGCCAACATCTTCAGCAACTTCTCTGATGGTAATTCGGCGATTTTTCAATACCATTTCTTCCACTGCTTGAACGTTTTCATCTGTTGT
>NC_046663.1:25926532-25926754 GCF_010883055.1 Belonocnema kinseyi
TATATTTATATTATATTATATTATATATTATTTAAAGGCAAAAAAAACCCTTCTATTATCGTCTGTGAGCTTACACTTTACGAATTTATGGTCACTTATAAAAAGTTAATCAAGTTTTAAACTCACAGTATTACCAAATAGTCAACACTCGAGATGCCTCGGAATATAATTAATCGGACATGCACGTATTGCATGTATTGATTGCGTATAAAATTAATTTAC
>NC_046663.1:25926764-25927415 GCF_010883055.1 Belonocnema kinseyi
TTTAATATAGTTTTAATTAGCGTACATGTATCAAACACATGTAATTTCTAATGAAAATCAATTTACAATAACGACATTAAGGTCCAATCGCGAAAATAATCCGAACCGAACGCGTGTACCACACTCGTAGAAACGAGTTACAAGAGGGTAACTCTAGATAAGTCGTTTGACTGCCCAATACTAAAATATTAGTGTGAGCTTGACACAACGCTAATGAGAGATCGGCACGGCGAAAGAAGCAGAGTAAAAAGAGAATGTTAAAAAATACGCAGACATACATAGGCTTCGTAGTTTGGGATCCAAGAGCACTTGAGCATCCATTTTAGGTCCCGATGATTTGATGATTTATTCTTGTGCAGAAAGTTCTCCTGATACCGAATATAACGGGTGTACATAGCTAATTCCGGGTCGTTTTGTTGTTATTTGAAATTTTATGTGTTTAGATAAAAAATTTCATATCTCTGAAAATTATTAAAGTTTTGAAAATATTTTTCCATATTCATTTATAGAAGTGTGATATACAAAAACTTTGTTAATAGTGTATGTTGATTTAATTGATAGTTTTCGAGAAAAACAATAAAATAGCTTTTTAATGAAAAGCGATTTCTACAGTACATTTTTTATCATTGAATCATTTTTTTCTGGAATCAT
>NC_046663.1:25927428-25927923 GCF_010883055.1 Belonocnema kinseyi
CATTTTGAAATTTTTTCAATTAGGCTATTAGTTTAGTTTTGACAAAATTATAAATAAGTACAAAGTTTTCACGTCTGTGTGTACGAGTGTTAGTAAGAGCTTTGAAGGGTTAAGCAGCGAGGGGGGTCTCGGAAGCTGCAGGTTTTCAATCTGAACCGCAACCTCACACACAAGCGCACACGCGCAAACATCCTACTTAATAGAATTTTCTAAACCAATAGCCTAATTAAAAAAATTTCAAAACAAATTGTTTTTGTCTCAGTTAGTTCTATATGATTCCAGAAAAAAAATTCTGAAATGATAAAAAATGTACTGTAGAAATCACTTTTCATTAAAAAGTTATTTTATTGTTTTTCTCGAAAACTATCAATTAAATCAACTATGCATCTGATATATTCGGAATCAGTAGAACATTTTGGACAAGAATCAATTATCAAATCATCAGGACCTAAAATGGATGCTCACTCTCCTCTTCGGATCCCAGACTATCGGTTT
>NC_046663.1:25928023-25928653 GCF_010883055.1 Belonocnema kinseyi
TAGTAAACCGCCACCATGAGTGCACTCATAGTGAACATAGTACTCGGGCCTCTGCCTCGCTATGAAACTGCAAAGTTATTTTTTAGACGATACTTAAAACATCGTAAACCCAGGATCGAACCCAGGATTTAGATTGAGTGTCTAGCATGCCTCACACAAGTTTCGTATTGTTAGAGCTTACAGCCGGTTTAAAGAAATTAAAAATGATCACATATTAAGGGATTTAATTTTAGTATTCTGCATTCGGTTCATTACGTAACGGCGAGACGATTAAAAAAAAAGATAGAAGAAAATCGGTTAATCCGTCCAATTTCTGGATATAGTCTCGTTCCTAAAAAATGCCATTTCTAGATCCCAAAAAATTTAACAAATAATCGTATTTTCTGATTTAAATGTAATGTATAATGGAATTGTATATTTTCTTAAAAGCATTATATCATCATTTAAGTAATTAGTTATTTTCTATTTTGAAAATTTCTGAACATTGAGCTAGAGATGTCCACTTTTTCTAAATTGGTATCATATGCTACGTTTTGTTGAATAATTACATGATTTTGATACATGTCTTTCCATGTTTAATATATCTCTATTCGTTAAAATAATTTTAATTTGCTCAATCAGTCTGTTTAC
>NC_046663.1:25928823-25929526 GCF_010883055.1 Belonocnema kinseyi
GCATATAAAATGTATTAATATGGATTTATTTCGCAAACACTTCGTCTTGTTAATCGATAGGAAATATATTAATAATTTTTATTCAATTTTAACATGGTATAAACTGTACACATTCTGCCACTTAATTTTATAATTCTATGACTAGGTGCCCACCTCGAAAAAGTGGGATCCTTCGCTCTCGGTGAATAATATTTTAATTTTTCGAATAAAAAGCAAATATACAAGCAGTTGCATTTGTTAAACAAATTAAGTTTCAAGAAAAAGATAGGAAAATTATGATTGTCTATGATTGCAGAGTTTTTCATTGAAAATCGTCAGCATGAAATTAAAAATAATGAAATAAAAATAAAAAAATGAAATGAATAAGAAAATACGAGGTGTCTTCAAAAAGTAAGGTGACTTTTCAATTTTCGCGGGCTACGTACATTCTAGTTCTAAATTTTTTGTTTTGTTGTGTTGGTACACAAGTCATGATCATATGTTCGCAGTTTTGACTATATAGCTTGTGTTGTTTTTCTGGCAGAGGCGTAAAAGGTTAGAAGGGTTTGGTGTGCTCGGCGATTTTCTTCTTTCGGAAAAAATGGAGCAAAGAGTTTGCATTCAATTTTGTGTAAAAAATGGAATTCAGTGCTCTAAAACTTTTGAAATGTTGACAGTTGCATACGGTGAGTCTACTCCGAGTAAGAAAAATGTGTATAAGTGG
>NC_046663.1:25929626-25930768 GCF_010883055.1 Belonocnema kinseyi
AAAATAATTAAAGGCAATAAGGATAAGTATGTTTGAATTTCTATGCATACTAAAAATTATAATTATATAAATTATGAGAATATTACATGTTATAGCGCAGCTCAAATTCAAATGTAATGCAAAATAAGAAACAAAAATTAAAGTAATCATGATAAATACAATTCGTATTTGATTTTTCAATATATAAATAATCAATCTCAGGCACAGTTACAAAAAAATGTATTATATTTGATATAAAAGTGCTGAGCATAATGTACAAAAGCTGACATCTTTTACAAAAACGAGTGCGAAGCACGAGATATGTGATGAGAATGTGTTCACTAAAGCCGAAAGAGCTTTAACAAAAAAAGTTGAAAATCATAAAATAACAGATGTGGATCAGTTGAACTTTTATTTCATATGGTATGTGCACAAATGTGGGAGAAATTTAAAGACTGAGCGTGAAGTGCGTGAACCAACAGTCGCGCATCCTAGGCGAGCCGAAACCTGCGATCACAGCGAGTCTCTCGCGCAGCGCGCGATAAGAATGTGCTCGCACAGAGGGAACATTTTATTTTTTATTTTGAAGACTTTGAATTAAAAATATTAAACATAATCCCAATTTGATTTAATGTATCATCTGGTTTTATTGCAGCGTTTATTTGGCATACTCATCATGTAATATTTTGGATATTTCAGTTGAAGATTTTGGATGATATAGATTAACACCTCACTTTTATATATCCGCAGATACTTATACTAATAATTTGATATAATCCTAAAATTACTTGTTTTATTATTTACATTGTCAATAGAAACAAAAATAGCTATCAATTTACCCAAATGAAAGCTCTACTAGTAGATCAAATTATAATTCCCTGGCAGACCGAGGGAACGGAATGGAGCCTCTACAAAGTACACTTAAAGATCCCACTGAGTACCCCTTCAGTTCCTCCTTAAAACACTAAAAAACAGCAGTATCAACTTTTAAATTGTTGAAATTTCTTGCAGCGTTAAGAGCTTTAAAATATAAATACCCGTCATCTACATGGCCTGAAGGCGGCTTCAAGTGCATCTTCTTTTAGTAGCAGTTAATAAGCGTTCCATCGGTAACTATAAGAGTTTTGTGTGGATGCACCAGGAAGTGGAAACCTCAGAAAACA
>NC_046663.1:25930868-25932444 GCF_010883055.1 Belonocnema kinseyi
ATTTAAAAATTCATTAACTTGATCAATAGTTACAAAAAACGACCTTGAATGTTCCTTGCATATCTTAGCTTTCACTTCAATTGGCCGAATTTGATATATTTTGTAGTTGCAAATCAAAACTAATAATAGTAATAAAACACATAAATTGCATAAGTTAATGCTTCGAATACAAAAAAAATTAAAAAATTTCCTTATCGGCTAGTGACTTCCTGTATGAACTACCTTATTGATTTGAAAATTAAATACAAATGTAAATGAAGGCTTAGCAAAGAGTACCAGACTTTAATATTAAATTGCATACATATATGTTGCGGGATTAATTTTCACAGCATAGAGTATATACTGTCTTCGAATCCGATCTCCAGTGTTTCCACTTTATTTGTATTTATGTTTATATGGTGCTCATTTTACGAGCACGTTGCTTTCCGTTGATCAATTTAAAAATATAAATTTAAAAAAATACAAAATTACAATATAATACGAAAAACTTTTTTAAACACTTATCAAATCCAATTTTTGGGTAAAAGCTACCACAGGATTCGCCTCCACCCCCATAACCTTGCCTTCGAGGGACCTATTGTTTTGGCCGTGTCGAGCGCTGGCGGTACTGTCTATTCCAAGAAGACGCAAGATTTGCACAGCGAACCCTAATAAGCAGTACGTAAATCTGGGAACTTTTTTTACAGATAAAAAAGAATACGAAGTTTTATTTTAAAATACACGAGATTAATTAAATTTACAAATATGCCGCAAAAGCTAACACGGTGATTAAGAGCTCTCTGAAAAGAAGCTTATAGGGAGACGCGAGGGGCATGGACTCGATCACATGATAATCATAAATTCTTTGAAATTGATGCGAATTCAAATAAGCGCTACACAAAAACCTCCGGAAGATAGTATTGTGTATTATTTGCACGTCTGGAACATAAAGTTGTTCTCAAATATATTTCCGTCATATTTCTACACTATTCTTGAAACGTTGCAGCATTGAGGATTTCAATGTCAATCGGATAAGATGTATTAATGAGATCAGAGTTCACGTTGACGAAGTTTTTGAATTCACACGCACTCATTACAGGAAAAAATTGCTGACAACGAAACCACTCAAGAATATAAGAACATCGCATGTGTACATTGGTATCGATAAGTGAAATGAAAACAGTTCCATTTGCGCAGGATAATTGTCGACAAAGAGTGGCACTTTCCTCTTTTGATTGGAGAATTTTTTATCTAAGTCGAAAATTCAAGATTCATAAACCGCTGCCATTATCGATGTTTTTTTATTATTCGTATATGCAACTGATAATAATTCAACTTTCTTTTTCTTGAAACAGCTTGGTTCCTGCGCTTTTCCAATCACAACCAGTTTCAATTTTTCTGTTCCAGTCATATCAGCTCCTGCTATGACAGTTACACGTCCTTTACTCTTCTTTCCTCTATTACAAGTAACCTCCTTTGAATGTCAAAGTTGTGCCTGGTGAGAATCCAAAGAAAACACCAAATTCATTCGCGTTCAATGTGTCTTCCGGGTTATATTTTTCTAGTAGACTCGACAGTACATTCGTTCTGCAGTCTT
>NC_046663.1:25932544-25941051 GCF_010883055.1 Belonocnema kinseyi
ATGATGTCGTATCATGATAAAAAGATTAACGAAAAAAAGAGTTGAAAAATGGTTGTTTTAACTTTTCTGAACTGTAGCTTATGAGAATGGCTTTTTCATGGAATTTCAACGTTTCGGATTAGCGCAGTGGGTAGCACTCCCGACTGCTAGGGGATAGATTTAGGTATATAGATGTAGGTTCGAAACCCCGTAGCGTTAGGAATATTATTTGTAGTTTAATGTGTGGAAGTGTAATATATGTATTTATTCTAAGCAGTGCGATTAACATGTATTGACAAAATACTAGCAGTCAATTATTATTATTTTTTTAATACCTTTTTTGTTAGATCTTTATATTATAGAAATAGTGGGCGTTAAAATCAAACACATAGTTTGAAAATTATATTTTTGTAATTAGAAATAATATTCGGACAGTATGCAGTGGTACGATGATGAATGGATGGTCTTTAAAACAATTAAATATTTTTTGATCATTTTAAAAATTAAGTCCGGCATTTTCGTACCAGCGGTTTGCCAGTACTGCCCCAGTACTGACAGTCAGTACTGCGTCAGTACTGACAGGCCAGTACCGCCAAGTATTACAAGTCACTACTGGCACAGTGCAGGCCAAGTGAAAACAGTCAGTACTGGAACTCCGACGGGGGGTACTAGGCCAGTACTGGTCCAGTGGTGTATTTCTGCCTGGGATACCTTCGTTATCACTTGGAGCCTGACCATTACCTGCCCAGTACTAATCTGTAGTAGTGGCCCAGTGGTAAACTTCAGTGCTGGCCCAATACTACAGGTCAGTACCTCGCCGAGTTTGCAGTATTGCTAGAGCCAGTGCTGTTTCAGTACTAACAGAGGGTACCGCACCAGTACCAAATGTAAGTACTAGCCCAGTACTGGCTAAATACTGCAAGTTAGTACAGAACTTTGTTATCATTAGAGGTTTTACCGGTATAAAGCCAGTAACCCTGCCAGTATTCTAACAGTACTGCGCCAGTACCGAACTTCGACCGGCGGTACTGGCGGGGTACTGTGCCGGTGGTAAATTTCCCCCGGGTGAGGGCGCAAGGCTGAATACATGAAAGCGTATGTATGAAAAGAGTGCTGTACTGGTCTGCTAGTTCGTACACAGTAAAGAAAAAGGATCAATTTTATTGCAGATCATTTTGCTCTAGCGATCATTTGACTTTTGAGATCATGATGATATTTGTGCATTCGGATCAATTTGATCTTATTTTTTAGTTCATTTGTGCGAATAAAAAAATTGGCTGCCAATGCTTGGCGCCGGTGTCAAAACGGCATAACCTAAAAACGGTATCTAACCGCACGCAAGTGACAACTGCACTTAACAAGCGATATTTTCTAATATCAGATTTCTTAATTTTTTAACTTTTGAAGTACACTGCACGTTCAGAAACCATAAAAAGGTTGCATGTGAGCTAAAGTACTCTAAGAACGTCAGCCATCTTGGTTTAACTTCATACATGATCCCGAATCAGATCATTATGATCTCAAAAGTCAATCATTCACTGCGGCCGATCAAAATGCTCTTGCGTTCAGTATCATTTTTATTGCATATCAAAATGATATTATTTTCAGTATCATTTTGAACACTTTTTTTCACTATGTAAGGTTGAAGTGTATTCTAGTTATTCGTGTATGATTTTGTGCTGTTTCACCTTTCGCACTTAAAATCCAGAACATTTTGTATGCTTACACTCATAATTACATAATATATAATGACGCAAGTAATTGGACCTACACCCTTAACTTTAACCTAAATCTATTCTGTTCTATTTCTGCATTTCCTCTACTCAATCTTGTACACAGTTACACATCCTTTTCACTCACAGTTGCACTATCTGACTCTTCTTCACACAAAACACAAAATACTTCCCACCCTGCACATACAATAAATCCCCCCCTATCTCATATACAGGAACGGCCTTGCAGAGAAAATATTATCAGTTGAGAGAACAGCTGTGCCTTAACTTAACTGTGAATACTACAGAACGAATATACTGCCGAGTCTACTATAAAATATAACCCGGAAGACACATTGAACGCGAATCAATTTGGTATTTTCTTTGGATTCTCACCAGACACAACTTTGACATTTAAAGGAGGTTACTTGTAATAGAGGAAAGAAGAGTAAAGGACGCGTGACTGTCATGGAAGGAGCTAATATAACTGGAACAGAAAAATTGAAACTGGTTGTGATTGGAAAAGCGCAGGAACCAAACTGTTTCAAGAAAAAGAAAGTGGAATTATTATCAGTTGCATAAACGAATAATAAAAAAGCATGGATAATGGCAGCGGTTTATGAATTTTGGATTTTCTGCTTAGATAAAAAATTATCCAATCAAAAGAGGAAAGTGCTACTCTTGGTCGGCAATTATCCTGCGCATACTAAGATTCATTCACACGAACTGACAGAAATCCGGGTGGTTTTTCTGCTGCCAAAAATGACTTCCAAACTGCAAACAATGGACCAGGGAATCATCAAGAACGTAAAACCTTATTATTGAAAAAATGTAATGCGAATAAATTTGTGAAATTTGGAATCTGAAAGAGAGATGAACGCCGTCAATCTTCTGGATGCCATTGAAATACTGCGTAAGGCTTGGAGAGTAGTCACATAGTCAACAATTCCTGTTTCCGCAAAGCAGGAAAAATAAATGGCAAATAGAACTGTTTTCATTTTACTTATCGATACCAATGTACCCATGCGATGTTCTTTTATTCTTGAATCTAGCCATTGACATTATTATTTTTTCTTCACAGAAATTAGAGAACAGGTGGTGGAAGAAACAGTTTTAGAAGGAATCCCATCAGAGTGGTTTCGTTGTCAGCAATTTTTTCCTGTAATGAGTGCGTTTGAATTCAGAAACTTCGTCAACGTGAACTTTGATCTTATTAATACATCTTATCCGACTGGCACTGAAATCCTCAATGCTGCAACGTTTCAAGAATGGTGTAGAAATATTACGGAAATATATTCGAGAACAACTCGAAACTACAGGTGAGATTTTTTTTTGCACTTAACGTGATTGAAAGTTATATGGATAACATTGCAATAAAAAACAAAAAAAAACTAACTGATTTTTCAAGATAAAGTCTGCATATTGAGTCTGAATTAGTCATAATTCGTGCAATAGTAAGTTTCGATCCTGATAACTACATTTTGTACAATCGGCGCTTTTCAGGGCCAACAAATTTTTCTTACGAGGAATAATCTTAATATTAAATATGCACTCGTTTATTAGTTCAAAGTCCTGATATTTTAAATCTTTTTCCTACGTTCTATTTTTGTCTCATTTTGCACTTAGTGTACTTACTTTATGTTCCAGACGTGCAAATATTTTTGTTAAGACATACATAATTCTTCGATAACTCGATATGGTTGATCACAAGCACGAAAATAATACACAATACTATCTTCCGGAGTTTCTAATGCCTAAAATGCTTGATTATTTGGGGTTATGCCAATAGAGAATTTTTATCAGCATCTCATTAGGAATTATTCTTCGAAGATGTGGAGACCTTAGTCAAACGGTGTTTCACTCATATTTGGTGTGAGAATATTTAGGGTGACGAAGGAAACCCTTTAAAAAAGGATTTCCTAGGCTACAGAATTTCATATTCACATAAAAAAATTGTTTTGCGTACTTCAAATTACTATTTAGAAAGTGTTTTTGAAAATTAAAAATATACATTAAAATGATTAGCATTGTAAACTGAATTATTGCAAACAGAGTAAAAGGATATTGCAAAAGAATTGGATAAATAGAAAACTGCAGGTTTGATGGAGGTTTTTGTGTAGCGCTTATTTGAATTCGCGCCAATTTCAAAGAATTTATGTTTATCATGTGATCGAGTCCATGCCCCGCACGTCTCCCTATAAGCTTCATTTCAGAGAGCTCTTGATCACCGTGTTACCTACATGCTCCTAACTTCTCTACATCACTCTGCTTGCGAATCTTTATATGGTAAGTATCTCGCGTGTTCCATTTTTCATCAATGTTTCGCGAGTACTTGTTAGCTTTTGCGGCATATTTGTGAATTTAGTTAATCTCGTGGCTTTTCAAATGAAAGTTCGTATTCTTTTTTATCTGTAAAAAAGTTCCCAGATTTACGTACTGCTTATTAGGGTTCGCTGTGCAAATCTTGCGTCTTGTTGGAATAGAAAGTACCGCCAGCGCTCGACGCGGTCAAAACAATAGGCAAGGTTAAGGGGCTGGATTCGAACCCTGTGGTAGCTTTTATCGAAAAATTTGATTTGATAAGTGTTTAAAAAAGTTTTTTGTATCATATTGTAATTTTCTATTTTTTTTTAATTTCGATTTTTAAATTGATCAACGGAAAGCAACGTGCTCGTAAAATGATCACCATATAAATATAAATACAAATAAAGTGGAAACACTGGAGATCGGATTCAAAGACAGTATATACTCTATGCTGTCAAAATTAATCCCGCAACATATTTGTATGCAATTTAATATTGAAATATGGTACTCTTCGCTAAGCCTTCATTTACATTTGTATTTAATTTTCAAATCAATAAGGTAATTCATCCAGGGTGTCACTAGTCGATAAGGAGAATTTTTAATTTTTTTGTATGGGAAGCATTAACTTATGCAATTTATTTGTTTTAGTACTTTTATTAGTTTTTATTTGAAACTACAAAATATATCATGCTCGGCCAATTAAACTGAAAGCTAATATATGGAAGGAACATTCAAGGTCTTTTTTTGTTACTATTGATCAAATTAATGGATTTTTAAATTAGGTTATTTATTTAAATGAATGCAAAAAGTAAAAATAGAGTATATTTTTAGAGAACATAATTTTCTTCTTATGTTACAAACGTTTATAAAATATATCTAATTTTATCTATTTCATAAAAAGAATTTGAAACAGTTTACTACTTAAAGTTTTTAATATGTGGATGTTACCGGGTTTTACTAAGATTTTCAACTTAATTCTGAATTACCTTCAAAAGTCGGCTAGTAGTCGTAACAGGAGAATCTCTGCATCTAGCAGTGGCTTCGTTAGAGTGATAGTCTTGTTTTTTCTATTGATGCAAAAATGGTTTCAATTATGTATTTTATTCGTATTTTATTTTATACTTTTCTTTCCGTGATAGTTCCATTGCTTACCAATGAATGAAGTTGAAATTGTATTTTCTTATTTATAAATCTGGAATATGTAATTTTTTTTATGTAAGGAACAAAAGAAGTTTTTAATAATTGAAATGAGCAAGAACAGTCTAACCTGCCACTCGAAAGGCTAGCACTACACTGCGTGAGCTGTGCTTCATGTAGGAGAACCAGAACGTTGATTTACGAGTCACCAAACGTTACATGCGCAGTTCAGAATTTTTGTTTTTTGTTGTTGTTGTAATTTGATAGTTGTAAATATTTTATTGATAAATTTCACTTCAGCAATAGTTATAATGTGACTGAAATAACATAAATTTTGTAATTACTCCAATTTGAAAACTGGTAAACATTCAAAGAAAAGAAACCAGCTTTGGGAGTTACATTTTTTTGTGGACTCCTTTATTGCATAAATTTAAATTTCTGGCACAAAGTACATTTTGTAATTTTAAAAAAAATTGAACAGAAAACATATACTATTCAAAGTGTTCAGAATAATTAAGCTTTAAAGGTTCACAATATTTTTCAAAATACTTGAAATGTTGTAATTTTGAACGGTAAATATAACAGTGGTTTTTTTAGAAGAGATCACATTTTTGAGTAAAATAAACTATCCAGTCGTTTTGAATGTCACTTCATACAAGATATCGCTTTCAATACACAACTCTAAAACAATGTAATCTTTAAGGACTTGAAATTTAAGTTTCTTCTTAAATTTATTCATAGATTAATGTTTCGAGTTTTAAAATTTTACAATATTAAAGTTTTAAATTCAAATAATTTATTCGAAGTGATAGGACCATTCCTCTATAAAATATTCCGAAATTTCATATTAAAATGCTTGGTAGTTAGTTTGGAATTTGATAATTTTAGACGTAAATATAAACCAATTTCGAACCGCAAAGCCTAAAATTGTACAATTTCAAAAAATGTAATCATATTACAGCAATTTCGTTGTGTATTATGTATTCTAATTTTTAATATATCTTAACATTTTTCAAGTTTCATTCGAAGATTTAAACCAATAAATCATTTCAAATTGAAAAACATTTGACTGGAAAATCGCAAGAATGAATAATAATTTTTAAGAAAAAATTGACATTAAAAATGTCTGCTGGGCTTAGAAAATTGACTTGCTTACACTTCCATATTTTACAGATTTTCCCTACAATTACCTCTCAAGAATAACCGTCCATCCCCACCTCATATCTATTTCGCTTGATTTTATAGCCAAGCCTTCCTCGCCTTGCCTCGCACGCATGTCGCTATTTTCTCGCTGTGCCTCACATTGACAGCCTCTGTCTCCTCGGCTAACACCTGATATTTATCTTTTATTTACAATAGTTACAGTTTTCTACCTTCCTCTGCTTTTTCACAAAAATATTGCGCTCTCTCTGATGGCATAATCCACACATATTTCCCGTTGAACATTCACTCTCTTATTGTCTCTTCTCCTTCTGCCTTCTCTTTATCCATGCCATTTTTTTTTATCAACTCATATACACTTCTTCCTTCCTCGTGCATCCTTCTCACTTCATTCATCTGTAATCCATTCGTTCCAAAATATCTTTCCCTTTCTACTTCCATCTTCGAACCCCTACTTCTGTTTTCCTTTTCCCACCAACACTCCCTAACTAACTTACGTCCCCCTCTTCCAAAAATTTATGTACATATTCACACGCTAAACTCCTCGTTATAATCACTAAACTCGTTCTCCATGTCTCCCTCCGAACACCATTGCGTATATTTTACACGCCGTATTCATTAGCGTAATCCCTTGATAATTTCCCTGCCTCTCCCTATTTCCTTTCTTATACAGTTGTGCGATCAACCCCTCCTTCCACCCTCATGGGAATCCTCCCTTTCAGAGTTCCTTCATTTCACTTTCTGTACTTTTTTGCACCTTCTCTTCCTAATTTTATGTTCCCTATCACACCACGGCTTCACCATTCCCATCTTATTCTTCCTGAATACCTTTTTTTGCACACACTATTTCACGTTCTCTTTTTAATTCTCCAGTATCTCATCCACTGAGTCCCCCTTAAAGCTCACGTTGCAAAACTACTCCTGGTACTTCTCTATCGCCTCTCTTGTCCATGAAACCCGCGCCACCGCCCAGCCTATACTCTCCATCTAGTATCTTAGAATCTCCCCCTCTTTATTTATTATCTTATCCTACAATTTTTTGGGAAGCTCTCCCCTTCTTGGTACATGCCCCCTCCATGCCAATTATCGCATTAAAGACCCCCACTCCAGTACCACCATACCCTCATCTCTCTTGCCTAGTAAGTTTTCCACCCTCTCTTTAATCCTTTCCATCCTATCCTTATGTACACAGTCCCAAACTTATACATGGCCCCTCCTATCTTTACAACCCTCATTAGCACGCCCTTCCCCTCTCCCTCTCTATTAACTTCTTCCTGTAATCCATTCCTTACTCTTGTTATAATTCCCCTACTAGCTTTTCCTTTCTTCTTCACTCTGACCGCCTCCTGCAGCCTCCACCTATACCCCCTTGGCAACTTTAGCTCTACTCTATCCCATTCGTATCTCTCTACGCACGCCTTTACCAGTTCAATCGCATCAAATTCCTGAATATAACGCCAGAAATCCTCATCTTTCTTCTTTACCCCCGCTACGTTCCAGTACAGCACATTTAACACTCCTCTAACCTGCTTTGCTCCCAGTCTCTACTTTCCATGAAACAAATTCCTCTGAAGTTCTTTCAACGCCACCTTGTGCTCGTCCCATATCCACATTTTCTCATCGATTTTTGTTTACCGATACCCTACCTTCGCTGCTTTTCCTTACCTCCTCTTCTTCCTAACCGTGTGATTTAGCATTCTCTGCACATCCATTTCGTTCCTAGTCCAATCTTGATCGGTAAAAACCATCTTCTCCTTTATACTATTTTTGTTATGCATTACCCCCAATTTTTCTTGCCAGCTCTCCAATTCCACCACTGCCACTTCATTCTTCATCTGCCCCTGCCTTAGCAACGGTTTATAATTGGGTAAATTCATTTAAGCGTGGTCGTATATCAGTAAGTGACGAACCACGTTCAGGAAGGCCCGTAGAAGCAAGTACTCCCGAAATCATCAATAAAATCCACGATATGGTGTTAAAGGATAGAAGATTAAAAATGCGTGAGTTAGCTGAGGCCACAAGGATATCTATAGGTGCAGTTATTTCAAATCTACATGAAAAATTAGGCATGAAAAAGCTATAGGCAAGATGGGTGCCGCGTTTGCTCTCAGTTGAGAATAAATGCAATAGAGTGGTCGCCTCTGAGGCTCTTTTGGCGCGCATAAGTCGGAATCGTGAGGAATTTTTTCGTCGATTTGTGACTGTAGATGAAAC
>NC_046663.1:25941151-25942165 GCF_010883055.1 Belonocnema kinseyi
AGTAGTAAAGTGTTTCAAATTCTTTTATGAAATAGATAAATTTGGATATATTTTATAAACGTTTGTAACATCAGAAGAAAATTATTTTCTCTAAAAATTTACACTATTTTTACTTTTTGCATTCCTACAAAATAAATAACCTAATTTAAAAATTCATTAACTTGATCAATAGTTACAAAAAACGACCTTGAATGTTCCTTGCATATCTTAGCTTTCACTTCAATTGGCCGAATTTGATATATTTTTTAGTTGCAAATCAAAACTAATAATAGTAATAAAACAAATAAATTGCATAAGTTAATGCTTCGAATACAAAAAAAATTTTAAAATTTCCTTATCGACTGGTGACTCCCTGTATGAATTACCTTATTGATTTGAAAATTAAATACAAATGTAAATGAAGGCTTAGCAAAGAGTACCATAGTTTAATATTAAATTGCATACATATATGTTGCGGGATTAATTTTCACAGCATAGAGTATATACTGTCTTCGAATCCGATCTCCAGTGTTTCCACTTTATTTGTATTTATGTTTATATGGTGCTCATTTTACGAGCAAGTTGCTTTCCGTTGATCAATTTAAAAATATAAATTTAAAAAAATACAAAATTACAATATAATACGAAAAACTTTTTTAAACACTTATCAAATTAAATTTTTGGGAAAAGCTACCATAGGATTCGCCTCCAGCCCCTTAACCTTGCCTTCGAGGGACCTATTGTTTTGGCCGTGTCGAGCGCTGGCGGTACTGTCTATTCCAAGAAGACGCAAGATTTGCACAGCGAACCCTAATAAGCAGTACGTAAATCTGGGAACTTTTTTTACAGATAAAAAAGAATACGAAGTTTTATTTTAAAATACACGAGATTAATTAAATTTACAAGTATGCCGCAAAAGCTAACACGGTGATCAAGAGCTCTCTGAAAAGAAGCTTATAGGGAGACGCGAGGGGCATGGACTCGATCACATGATAATCATAAATTCTTTGAAATTGATGCGAATTCAAATAAGCG
>NC_046663.1:25942265-25958221 GCF_010883055.1 Belonocnema kinseyi
AAATTCTCTTTCATCACGACAACGCCCGAGTTCACACATGCTTCGTTTCAATGGCTAAAATTGAAGAACTAAAATTCGAATTGGTCGAACACCCACCACATTGGTCGAATTCCCAAACTTGAAAAAATGGCTCGGTGGACAGAGATTTCCAGACAACGAAGACGTCATTGCCTCTGTAAGTGCTTATTTTGAGGAACTTCCGAAAACGCACTTTTCTGAAGGATTAAAAAAACTTGAAAAGCGATTGACCAAGTGTATAGAGCTCCAAGGAGATTATGTTGAAAAATAAAAAAAAAATTACCCAAAAAAAATTGTTTTTATACTTCATTCTAAGGACTTATTGAACTACCCTCGTATTTCGCCTATCTGCCTTCTCTCTTCTCTCCAGCCTTAACTCCACTGTCCTTATCCTTTCCCTATCCGCTCTCTCCTTCTTTTCATTCTTTCGCTCTTCTAATACCTTCTTCAATTATCTTCATTTTACCCTCTTCTTCATTCCTTACCGAAAACACCTCCCTTCGCAGACCTTCAACTTTCCCCCTCAGCTCTTTTACTCCCTTTTCCCATCTTTCATGTGTTACCCTCAGGTCCTCCCTAATACTTTCCACCTGCCCCATAGCCCCCCTTATGTCCTTCCTCAACCCTCGGACCTCACGTATGAACACCCCGAGAGCATCCTTCTCCGCCTGTCCGTTTATTTGCAGAAGGGGAGGGGGCGACCTACGTGTTCGTACGCTTTTTTTAAATGCGCTTTGACGCGCTTTTTTACAGACTCTCTTTGCTGGCCCTTTTCCTCTTGTTTCAGGCAGAACTAATTTAAATAAAAATGTATAAATTGAAGGGTATAAACAAAATTTCGATAATTTATTATATTTATATGAAATTTCTTTGAAGTCATATTTCTGATTTAAAAGAGTAAAAATAAAAGCGCTTATCAACTTATTATATTTAAGTTCTATTGAGATGGTTTCTTGTAAGGTATGCGATGTGTTTATCGCTCTTTGTTTAAATGACGAAACGCAAATAAAAGTGCTTTAGTCCACGAAAGTCTAAGATTGGGGTTTGAATGTTAAAATCGGTATCGAGTATCGAGATAATATTTGAGAACTGCGAATATGTGTTATGAGGCGGCGACATTGGTACAAAAGCCTTTCGTGGAAAATAATAACAAGGAAGCGAAAAATAATCTGCAAATTGTATCGAATTTGACACCACGACCGCCGACAAAGACGATTTCAAGATTGCTTGGGTGGTCTTATTTTGTAACTATTCAGAATGGATGACATTTGGTATTTGCTTTTAAGTGTATTTTAGATTAGTGAAGTAATGCGTTTGATTACTTAATGATAAATTATGATATTTATATTGAAAGCCATTTGTAAATGCGGACTCCATATGGATGAGATTTGTGTGGGAAATATGCGTATAATTGTAAAGAAATCAGAAAGCCTAGATAGGCAAGGTACTGGGTAAAAATTAACTTAATAATTTGTAATTTCAAATAAGGTGCTGGTTTTAACATAAATAATGTTATTCGATTTTTGTGGCGCGTGCTGTGTCTCGCTGGATATGGATAAATCCATAAAGAGATGCCGGTTTTATGAGCTTGGTGATACCAAGGCCTTGATTACCTGGGAAACCAAAGATTTTCTGCACGAAAGGTAAATTATTACGTGCACGGATACAGACAGATGCATACACCTACACATACACGCATGCTTGATTTGATAATTTTTAAATATATTATGTTCTCGACTGTTACTCTTTCTCTATCTCTTCATTTTTCTACAATTCTCCCCCTCTTCTCCCTTTGTCTCTACCCCCTCTCTTTTCTCTTCAATGCATATAATAAACTTATTTTCATCTTATACTCTCGCCTAGCAGCAATCTTTCCTCTTCTCCTTTTCTCTCTTTCTTCTACTATTTTTTTCTTTCTCTGTGCCCCGCTTATACATTACACATATACAACATGAACACTAAATTCGTGGCCGTGAGGCTATGAGACAGAGCGGCGTTTGGATATTAGGGGAAAAGGTGGCACAGAATTGAAAAAGTGGGAGAAATGTCCAAATCTATAAATAACCTGGCGAACTCTTCCGCGGGGCTTTTTTACTTTCTGATTTCTGACGAGGTTAGTTAATTAGGTGCGGTTGTATCCGATGTAATTGAATTAAGTTTAATATTAATTCCAATAATTGTATTTTATTTTACTTGCTTTGAATTTGTTACTTTATTTAATTCACATTATATTGTATTTTAGATGTTTTCAATTCATTGTTTCTTTCATTGTCAATTTGATTCAACGAATATATTAAAGCAAAAAGTTTTATCCAAAATGATGTTTTTAATTCGCACTAAAAATGTATTATCCCAGTATCTATAAGAAACACCTCTTTAAGATATTGTCGCTTCCTTCGCTCTGATTCTTCCCTCTCCGTGACGCGACACTTGACATCGGGCTACGGACAGCTGGCTGTCGTCTCCTTCTAGAAATTTCCTCCCCGTCTAATTCACTACCAGCACTGCCAGTACCTTTGCTGACCACCTTCCTCTCTTCAGTCGGTAACTTGACCTATCCATGCAAAAAAGTACGTACTGCAGCCAACAGATGTCTCTCAAGACAGATTCGCTTACTGCCCCTTTATTTGCACTATTTCACCCCTCGCAGCCCCTGCAAACACCCTTTTCTCATACCTAACATCCCCCACTACTGCGAGAATCACCAATGTCCACTATAAAGGCTCAAACTCCTGATCACAACACTAACCTTCTCCCTCATCAACCTAACCTAATTTTCCCTATTCAGCCAAATCCGATCCCACAACTACAATGCAAATTAATTTTTTAACTCCCCAATTCACCCCTCGCAACCCTACTCACCTTCTAGACTTCCACCCTCACACTTCACTCACACCTTCCACATAAACTCCGTAAAAACTTCTCAGCATCTGCCACTGCACACTTTCTTACTACTGCCACCAACATGCAAGGCCAAAAATTTAAAATATAAAAATTTAACTATGCAGCTGAAAATTATACGATAGTAAATGGATAATTTCGAAAATTTTAAATATTCACAATTTTAGAGTACCGAAATTACATAAGAAACGCTGAATTACAATTCTTCCCTTTTATTGATTATAATTTTGCTTATAAAACTTAATTGGTTGAATTATAGAAAATTGTCATTAGAAGTTTTAAAATTATTAGTTTTTAAGTAATATAAATTCACTTCAAATAATTCAACTTTTATATGCTTTGATTATAAAGAAAGTTTTAATATGACAATTTTTTTGAAATTTGTTGTATAATTTAATTCATTATTTGATTTTATAGAAAGTTTTCTGATCAGCTTTAATCTTATTTAAAATTTCTTTATGTAATAAAAATTTAAATTTTTGAAATATATGAAGTTTTTACTTTGAGAGATTCAATTTAGTTTTCAATATTAAATTGTCAAATCTTAATTCTTCTTCATTTGTTTAAGCACTCTCCCATCTTCCATTTTCTCTTACCATTATCAAATTTAAATTTCGACTTTAGGCTGCAGTACTACTTCGTAACTTTGCTTCTTTCAGAGACATTCACCCCCCCCCCCCCCCCCCCCCCACCTATCCTGTGCAATAAGCTCTCTCTCTCACATCTTCTAGCTTCTTCGTCCATTCCTCCCCCTGACCATTTTTATTTAGAATTAATTTAATTCTCTCTTCTGTACTCTCTTCTCCCCCTTCATCCCTGTGGACCTCTCTAACCAATGCAACCATATTTGCTGCTCATATCCACATACTCTACAAACAATCTCTTTTTCATTCATCCAATATCTACATGCTCTTACACTTTGGTTCCCCAAGATCCGTTTCGCTAGCACCAGAATGTTGGGCTTTTGTGGGCTTTTCAAAAATACATAAATAAATTTTCAAAAAATAACCCCTGCCTACGAAAAACCACCTTTAACATAAAATATGCACTTAGCCTAAATGTAAGCGTATCAGAATTTTGGGCTTTTTTGGGCTTTTCTTGGTCACCAATATCGATTTTTGGAGTCATTTATTTTTCTCAAACAAAACAGAGTTTCAGCATGGATCTTTTGGAGTTTTGGACCTTTTTAGGCTTTTAAAAATTGTTAAAAAAGTTAAAATACCATTGACAGCTTTAACTAAACCCTGCACAGCTGCCTGCAACTACAAAATCCGTAAAGATTTAAATTATATATAATTACCACAAAAACTTTCCTAAAAATCTTTTTCATATCCTTATCTCCACGGTAACATTAAAAACCACTTGAGAACATACTAATATTATACAACCCTAGGAATTACACCTATCACATTTAATGAACCAAGTCTCACCTTTTATCAATCAAAAAATGGTTAAAAATATTACAAATTAAAAATAAGCAACACAAACAGCTTTCAATGTCTCTGGTAGATACATACCCACACAGTCGTATTCCACAGGTGTCCAGAACTAGCCGTATCAAGTTTAATGAATCCATTCTTAGCTCTCTTCAACTAAAAGCTGCAAAAAATTGAATATTAAACATAATAACCCCAGACAACATTTCAACACTCTAGTTGATATATCTATTTCCCTAGTAATATTCCGCAAGCTATAGGAGCTATTCCTATAAAATTTAAGGAATATACTCTCAGTTGTCTTCAAATAAGACCCCAAAAAAATGTAAAATAAATTAAAATCACTAAAACAACTTTTAAAGACCCTATTTAATATATTTATCTTGACAGTAATATTTCACGACCGCTAAGAACCACCGCTATCACATTTAGCGAAGAAGTCTTTTAATATTACTGTGCATATAGATATATTAACTAGAGTCCTGAAAAGTTGTATGGGGTGATTCTTTTTATTTCAAATTTCTGTGCTGTTTTATACGAAGACAGCTGAGAATAGATTCGATAAATTTGGTAGAGGTGGTTCCTAGGGGTTCCGGAACATTACTGTGCCTATGGATATATCAAACAGAGATTTGAGATTTTTGTAATTATGTTTAGAGATGTTTGGTAATCATTTTTAATGAAAATTTTTTTCGTTGATTTTTGTTGAGGTCAGCTGAGACTGGATTCTTTAAAGGACCCCGCACTAAATGTATGGGAAAATGGCTTTCGGTGGATTTAGCTGAAACTTTGTAATTTTGAAGGTTATAAGTGCCGGATGAAATATCCGTAAAAAAAGTCCAAAAAAATGGACAGTTTTAGCGCTATGCGGCGCTAAGCGCTCAAGATCAGCGAATAAAACGAATTACAACAGATGTTGTTACAAAAGCGATGTCAACATAGAAATCACGGTTCAGATCGTGGTCTGTCATATTTTCGCCTACACCGTTGACTCATATAGCGCGCTTCTCAAAACGATCAAAGGCTAAACGCCCAAGATTTTAACTTGACTAATTCATCACTTTTTTAAAGGCAGAAATGGTACCCAAAGTAACATTATTAACTAGTGCGTACATTCCTATAATTACATTGTACTGTTCTCAAGAGTGCCATACGCTAAGCGCTCATTATCAGTGAATAGAACGAATTACAATAGATTTAGTTACAAAGGCGATGTCAACATAAAAATCATGGTTCAGATCGTGGTCTGTGATATTTTCGCCTACACCGTTGAATCATATAGCGCGCTTCTCAAAACGATCAAATGCTAAGCGCCCAAGATTTTAACTTGACTAATTAATCATTTCTTTAAAGGCAGAAATGGTACCCAAAGTAACAATAATAACTAGTGCGCACATTCTGATAATAACAGTGTACCCTTTGCAAGAGGGCCGAACGCAAAGCACCCATGATCAACGAATAGAACCAATCCCAGCAGCTTTTGCGAAATATAAAACTATTTCTGGCTCTTGATTCAGGTTCATTATTTCCATCGACGACGGTATGTTTGTCTGTCATTTCTTTTGTGAGAGGCCTTTGAAAAAGTGGTTTCTTAGTCGAGTTCAAATCTTCTGCGCTTAGCGTTTGTCCGTTCTGAGAAGCGCACTATATGAGTCAACAGTGTTGACTCATATTGTCATTGGTTTGGTTAAACACGTAACTGACCACTTCTTGATGCGTGTTTCGTATACAGACATCGCTTGTGTCGCTAATCCTACTAGGATTGGTTCTATTCGCTGATCATGGGCGCTTAGCGTTCGGCCCTCTGGCGAAGGGAACACTGTTATTATCGACGTGCGCACTAGTTACTAATGTTATTTTGGATACCATTTCTGTCTTTAAAAAAGTAATTACTTAATCAAGTTCGCATCTTTCTGATGCGTGATTCTTATAGTGACATCGCTTTTGTCGCTAAAGTTACTAGGATTGGTTTTATTCGCTGATCTTGAGCGCTTAGCGTTCAACCATCTTGCGAAGCGTAGAATATTATTACCGGTATGTGCGCACTAGTTACTAATGTTACTTTAGGTACCATTTCTACGTTTAAAGAAGTGATTAATTAGTCAAGTTAAAATCTTGGGCGCTCCTCGTTTGATCGTTTTGAGAAGCGCGCTATATGAGTCTACGGTGTTGGCGAAAATATGACATACCACGATCCGAACCGTGATTTCTATGTTGACATCGCTTTTGTAACAAAATCTGTTGTAATTTGTTTTATTCACTGATCTTGAGCGCTTAGCGCCGCAAAGTGTACGGAATTTTCGTTGAATGCAAGTGAGCAGGTTTTGGTTAAAGGCATCCAGGGTTCTCTTTATTTGTCATTTTTATTATCGCTGTGGGGTAGTGGTTATAGTTTAGAGTTTCTGGAGAGTGAATAGTCTGATTATTTTTCATCTAAAGATTTTTCGGCAGTGTTTTGTAAATCCCGCAAAACCATTGACTTTTGATTTATATTTTTTCAGTTTTATTGAACACCTACATTTTAATTCAGGAGTAGCTGATCGTGTTACGGGTTGTTTTTGGACAATATAATTTGTTATTTTTATTAAGCCTAAAACGAGGTCAGACTTACGGCATATTTTTTCTTGCACTTATTCCATATCGTTTTCTTAAGAGTACATTCAGGCTGAGTGCGTAACTTATTCAGTGCGTGAATTATTCAATTTTTAAAAACTAAAGAAGGCCAAAAATTCTGATGCTGTTGATTTTTAAAATTAAAAAATTTTTTGTGAATGGTGCTAGCGGGCAACACGTCCACCGCAAAACCCCATTTTTTAAGAAAATATCGGAATTGTTAACCAAAAAAAGCCCAAAAAAACTTGAAATTCAGATATGCTTACATTTAGTTCGAGTGCATATTTCATTTTGAGGGTAGTTTTTTAAAGATAGGCTTGTTTTCAAAATTGATATTTGCATTTTTTTAAGAGCCCAAAATAGCCCAAATATCTGGCCCTGTTGATGTTTTTAATTTTTCAAAGTTTATGTAATCGAGGTGCTGGTGGTCAGCACCTAAAGCAAAATGTCCGGTTTTTTAAGAAAAATAATAGAGCCCGAAAATCTAGATTAGTGACAAAGAAGAGCCCAAAAAAGCCAAAATTCTGATAGGTTTATGTTTCTATGCCGTGCATATTTTTTATAATTTTTTTATTTTGCTGTAGTGGAGGTGGTATCGGGCAGCATCTCCACTGTAAACCTCCATTTTTTTTAGAAAAATAAAAGACTCGAAAAATAGGCCTTTGTGCCCAAGAAGAGCCCAAAAGCCTAAAATACAAATATGCGCACATTTAGTTTAAGTTCATATTTCATTATAAGGTTAGTTGTTTATAGATAGGATTTGTTTTTTGAATTATTTTTTGCAGTTTTTGAAAGCCTGAAAAACACCAAACATTCTGGCGTGTTTTATTTTTTTATTTGTTCAATTTTCTGTAGTGGAGGTGCTGGCGGTCAGCCAGCACCTCCACCTGAATCTGCGATTTTTCCCATCGTTCATCAGTCTGACTTGCCCATATCTCTTCCTCTATATCCTCCCACTCTCTACTTTTCACTTTTATGCCACATTCACACCTCATTTCATATCTCTCATTCTCCCATTTTGAACAACCCCCGTTACCCCTCCTCTCTTTATCCATAATCTCCTTGGCAAATTCTTGTGCAATTTGGCTTCCCTCTCCCCTTCTAAGTTTCTTTTCGTAGTTTAAGGCTCTTTTCACTTGCCTCACCACTATTTTTCTCGTCAACTCCACCACCACGCTATTTATTTTCCAATCGTACTCTAAAGTACCCCTTTTATTTCTAAAAAGCATCATCTTGGTCTTGCTTACATTCTATGTTAATTCCTTTTTTCTCGCAAAGTCTTTAAACACTCTCTTTAACACATTCATACCCTAATTTATCATCCAGTACCAGCACTACGCCCTCTGCATATGCTAGTGAATACAGCTTGCACGTTCCTAATGTTGTCCCCTCTTTTCCTATTATCTCAAAATTCTCATCTGAATCGGTCAGAAGAATACTAAATAGAAGTGGGCTCAACGGACACCCTTGCTTGAGCCCTCTTCCTGTCCAGCATTAGTCAACTTTCTTTTCTCCTATCTTCACCCTTAGCTTAGTATTCACAAATACTTCTACTATCCTCTCTATTGAACTTTTGTCTGCTCATCTCTCGTTCATGGCCGCCCATAACACCCTCCTGTTAACCGTGTCAAATGGTGCGTTAAAGTCTCACAAACAATGCGATTAGTTTCTGTTTCTTCCATGCCTTGTTGCAAATCCTCGACACCTGTATACTCATTCCTAATCCTCCATATTTTATTGCTTTATTTTCCAAGCAATCTTCCCCTGTTGTCCTCGCTCCAATCGACCACTTTTCTTCTTTTCCCTTTACCCTATATTACACTCATCCTAAAAGAATCTTGAATTCCTTTGTCCACTCTTTCACTCCTATTTCTTAATTTATACCCTTTATTTCTCCTTTTTCCCTATTAATCATTTTCCATTCCCTCTCTTTCTTTTATCGCTTTCTCTATCTCTTACATGTACCTTTCATTCTCCTTTTGTTTTTCTCCTTTATTATTCTTTCGTGCTACCTCTTTCTCCTATTGAGTTCTCCCTTTTCCATTTCTCCTTTCCTCCACTTTCTTACACGCTTATTCATCCTATCTTCACATTCCCCGCACCCATCGTCCCACAAGCCTCTCCTGAACCCCTCTTTTTTCTCGGTCTCGCCTCTTCCCTTACCTCCTATCACCCTCTATCTCCTTGTTTTCTATTTTTCTCTAAATTCTCTTAACTTTTTCTCCCCCCAAATGGCCATTTTCAATTTTTGTTCTGTCTTTTCTTTTCTCTTCCTCTTCTTGAATGTAATCTATTACTGTGTACACTATACCCGCCTACGTATATTTACCTTCTTCATCTTCCCTTGTATTAATGGAATGGAAGCTTCTAATGTGTCCCCTAAGGGTTTACATTTTTCTTACACCTTCTCTATTCCTTTACACACCCTCCACACACTTACTTGGTGGTGGAAGGGGACCTACAGTTTTAAGGTGGGTTCCGAACCACCAAGAGCAACAGCCTTAAGTACTTAGAGAAAAACCTTTTTTCTCTAGAGGTACCGGTCCCACGACTCTCCGGAGATGAACTTCCCTTGCTAGGCTAGTGTTCACCGCATGGGCCACCGAGACTCTTCCAGAGTGCGAGGCGGGAATCGAACCCGCAAGCCGAAGGAGTGGGTCCAAAGCCTACGCTTTAGCCCCCACGACCATCGTCCCACTATCTTCCCTTGTATTACCGTTTTGATTTTCTTATAAATACTTTCTTTTGTTTATTCCATACTTCTTCCCCTTATTCCCCGGTCCATGCATTTAAATCCCCTCATATTTAAAACAGCCTCTTTTCCTCTTCTTCTGTACATGCATACTACTTCCACAATAACTTTTCCTCATTGTATTCTTCTACTTACTGTTCCATCCTTTTTCTTTTAAATACTCTTTCTTATCTTCCTCAAATACCAGTTCCTTTCTTACCCCTGACACCATGCCACCCATTCCTTTACCTTCCACGTGCTTCTTTCTTCCTGCTTGCATCTTCTAGTCATATACTTTCGGTAATATTGTTTTCATGCCTTATAACTTTTTTCTATCCAACCACGTCTCACTCATCATTTTCCCATTCCACTTCTGCAATCCTCCCAAAATCCTTTGTCCTTATTTTTTCATCCTGACACGTTCCAGAACGCTACTTTGACGTCACTCTTCTTGCGTTTGTTTCCTTTAAACTTTTCATTCAAGTTCTCTTGCCCCCCCCCCGTGACACTTTTCTTCCCCATTTCATTCTCTTTGTCTTCTTCATTCGCTATCCGTTTTCTACCCCCTCTTAGTTCTTCTACTTGATCATTCTAAATCTATATATCTCCGTTCACCCATATCATATATCTGCCAATCCCTACCCTAATACCTTTACTCCTCTCAGACCATGCCTTTTTCTTGATTATCGATTTTTTTCTCCTTTGCCGTGACGTCATGTATTTTTCGATTTGTTCATTTCTTTCTTTGAACAACTTCTTTTTCACCATCTTTCTTTCTTTCCAGTCTTTTTATCCCTTCCACTGTGACTTGCGCGCTGATGTCTCTTATTAGCTTCCCAAAATATTTCTCGTTTCTTCCCTGTCCACTTTCAAACCCTTCACTATTATGTTCTTTTCCCTTTCGCTCTCTACCCCTCCGATTTTTCTTTCAACCTTAAGCAATCTCAAGCGCCACCATTCATTCTGCTCATGCTTTATGACCTCAGACTTTCTTACTTCTTCCAATCTATCCTGCATATTCTCTATACTTTTCAATTTATTCCATAATGTTTCTTTCTCTCCTTTCCATACTGGATCCCATTCTTCCCACTTTTGTCTGACTTTTCTGACCTTCTCTTTTACCTCCTCCCCTTTCTTTTTCATATAATTCAGTCTTCCGGCAGTCTCTACCCATCTTCTGCAAGTCTCCTCTTTAAATCCCTTTACAAGGGCTTCTGGTTTTGTAAACATATTCGCTTCAATCCTATCTCCCACCGGCGTTCATTTTTTTGTCTTCACCTTTTTAATATCATTGTCCCTCTACGCATCTTCGCCCGTTTGCTCCCTTTTTTTTTATCATCCCCCGTTTTCTCTCCTTCACCATTCATACTTTCGCTTCTAATCGTGATCGCCGACTGTTGCCTCCTGTGTATTAAATCCTTCGACCCCGAACTTATCGATTTTGATCTAAGCCTATACAAATCATTGGGTTTGCCGCGCTATTCCCCCTTCCGCTGCTACAAAATGCAAAGGCATAGCGAACGTCCCATCTGAATTTCCATCACTGCTTGCATTACCGACATGCTACTCTACCCTGTTAACTGACCGTTAGACTCACCCCCCCCCCTTTCTTTGTCACTTTCTAAACACCCAGCAATTTTAAAAACTTTCTGCAAATCTCACACTCTTGCACTGATTTCTTCTGATAATATCTTGCTATTTTACTCCTTCCCCATCCTTTGAACCTCCACTTCCTGCCAAAAAACGCAGAGTCCTACCAAAGCGAAAGTAACCTCAAAATAATCTTTCGTCAATCTCAAGTCAAAAAATGATCGCGCTTGAAAAACACCGTGTATCCTATATCTGCACTGGAAACGGAAGCGGTTGATTCTGAATTGCTTTGAATCTAGAATTGCTTCAAATCAAAAGTTTTAAATTAATAATTATTTAATTAGAAACGCTTTTATGTGTAAATAATAATTCTAACGCTTTGATATTACCTTAGTTTCTAAATTTCTAATCTGAAATCATTCAATTTGGTGATTTTGCTGTTTAAAATAAAATTGCTTACTTTGCATGGCTTTAATTTATAAATTACAAAATTGAATTCCTTTATCTTATCAAACACACACGCACACACACACACACACACACATATATATATATATTTGATTCCAGAAGCTTTACTCGATTTCTCCAATTGATCATATATATGAAAAAACTGGGGGTTTTGCAAAGTGAGTTAATTTTTTTCTAAACTGGGAGAAACCACGAATTAAATATGGTTAAACTGCGCCCGTGAGCGTTTGAGTTGAAAACAGTCACCTGTGGTTGCTTAGAGTCAACATCTGCCAGTACACAAGCTCTTAGTTGCGTGCTTCCTGATGGTCTAGAAATTTTCTGACAATGCCACCGTGTTCAATAAAACCGCCTCCTGAGTTGCCTCCAGTAGCCTAATGACACCTTAATGTTCAAGATGTTCAGTGCACCTTGCGTGCATATAGCCTGTAGCCGAAATTACAATAGGACGAATAGATGCATGTTCCACATTCCTTCATCTTTTGTTTACTTTATTCCATAGATCGCTATACTTGTGAATCTTGGTTGTATAGGTTGCCAGCAATTTTCGGTTAAGTAGACAAGAAATGTCAATGCTGTAGATGCTTCCACCTTTTTATCTCGCATCAACGATGTGGGGTCGATTGGATCGATGAAACGACCTGGCTGTACAGTGACATCCTAATATACGATGTAATCTTAGTCTTCTAAAATGGAAATTGAAATTTATCTATAGAAAATCATTCATTCTGTTGAGGTTCCTAAATTTATGTCAAGTTGTTGCTGTATAATACCCATCACATCATTCTGTCTTGATGTAACACGTGTTTGCGATCATTTCTTTCGCTGACAACCCTTTCCTTAATTGCAGTGACGAATCCATCCTTTATATTGATAAAACTATTTGAGGTGCTAGCTGTGGATAGCTTCTTTTCGTCATTGTGTCTCTAAATCCTGTATGGTTCCTACCCTGATATTGAAGGCCTGATCTGAGGAAAAATTCAAGGGCGTGTAATCAAGATTCGATTTACAGATGGTGTTGTGCAGCGCAACATCTTGCTTGCTTACACAGTTTCCTACATCTCTATTGCCCCTATTACAGTATTTGGCTGGTGTTTTGCCTGTATACATAAGACCCCTGCTGAAGTGATCTCACTCTTACTGAGGTACCTGAATAGACCAAAAAATCGTAAAAAAATTAAGTTGGAATTGGCCTTACCATACCTGAAAACCGAGCGATGCTTTGTCAGTTCGTCGCAAATGGTTCGGCTTGATCGTTTAAGGTCCGTTTTTGACCATTTAACAAGTCCAAAGAAGCACGCCAGCACAAGGAATTGTATAGATGTTGATAGTTAGAAGAACTCTTCAGAATCACTCTGAGTCTTGTAGCGAAGGCAGCCGTTAGGAGTTTCTTAAGGATCGTATGTTCAATACCCTTAGATTCAAGAATACCCAGATATTTATATTACTCGCTCTTAGCCATCGTCTCGATGTCATTCTTGTAACCGTTCTCTGATTTTGTTGTCTATGATTCTCCTCTGGGTAAATGCACTGTTCTGCTTTTATGTAGCCCGAACTCCATGTATATACAGTGTGATTTTTTTAACTTTAAACTATGAAAAATTGTTATGAATCAAAAGTTTTAAGTTAGAAAAATCACCCTGTATAATTGGAAAACTGTTTTGTGGCATTGATTACTTCACAAAGACTGCAATTTTAGGCCTGGTTCTGCGACCCAGCGTTCTAACGCTTGACACAGTTGCACAGTCAACAAGAGTTTGCACCTCTCACGCAGTTTGCAATGCATTAAAATGCCCAGGGTGATGTTGCAGTTTGGCACCATCTTAATGATTCAGTAGTACTCTAAAATTATCAAGAGTTATATCGGAAGGGGACACCTCGAGTTAAATTCGGCACTCGAATAGGATTCGCTGTCGCCTCCTTTTGCAAAGCTTCTACAATCTAGAGACGTTCACGTTACATCCTTCATGCTGATTCTGGGTTTTTTTTGTTCCGTTTCGCTTCAGGGACATCTACATATCCAAGGCTCGTTTCTGGTGAGGGTACCATGGGTGAATGACCCAAAATCCATAGTTAAAAGGGAATTGCTCTCTCAATAATTAAGACTTATTTTTAATATAAAAGTTAAGAATAAACCAGGGCGAATTGACCACAAAGTCCGTTAGTGAATACGTATTTACGCCAAATTTATTTAATATGAGAAAATATACCACTACTAACGCCCGTATATTTATCAATATCGTTCGAGGGTTGGTGGAAGACCCGTCCTGCAGCGGCAGTACAGTTCCACCAGCCGCGTGTGATATCATCGGTTTCTCTCTTGACTGCAGAAACTCGTACTCTAAGTTTGCGCGCTAATCTCTTTATCTTTTTCCCCGTTTTTCGTAAGTGAGTCACCTCTTGCGATGATCGACACGCCGGGCACGCGTCTCAAACAGTAACACTTGTAAGCTCCATGTGTCGATCACAGTGGCGAATCCTACCTTAATTTCGACCGTCTTCTGCTTAGTTTCAGAAGTAGGACTTTAATTTCTATAGTGGTTCAGCCAGGTTATTTCTTCAGCCAACTTTGTATTCGGACAAACTTATAAATACGCCTTCGTTGGATCACTATGTTTAGTGCCTAAGTTTAAGTAGCGGAGTAGCCTGACCATAGGAATATATTGTATTCCTACCGCCCATTACTTTAGGATGTAATTACCCATTACGACCTCTCTCTTTCTCGACCCCTTTTTCCCGTAACTACCAGAACCTTTTTTCTCCATTATGCCATCTATGACGTATCGTTAATTTATTAATTGTAATGCCTTCAGTGTTTCTCTTGTTAGTACGACTCAGAACTTCCTTTTCTTCTTTTTAAAGTAGGTAAAACCTTGCTGCTCAGATTTTCTATTAGTGCACGCAAATTATTTTTGATGCTTATCTTGGGCGGTGCCTTTGTATTGGTTCGAAAAGTGTCAACTCTAGTAAGGCATTACCAAAATTCCGCACAAGGTGCTGTAGTTGTACTGGGATACCGCTGTTCAAATCATCGTTATCAATGACCAGATGTGGTTATGATGGAACCCGTATTTGATGAAAATTTTGCCGGGCATCTATGCGTTCAGCTCCAATTCTTTCCTTGTTGTTCACATCATCTAAAAGAGTTTCATTAATAGAAAGCTGCTGTTCCACTTCCATTTTGATGGCAGCTTTTTCAACAGCCGAGAGCAATCTGTTTAGAGATATTGAGCGTTTTTAGTTTGCTAGATTCTGCTCAATTATTCTTGAGGCTAGCTTTTGAATGTAAAGATACTTTGCATCAAATTTTGTCCTGAAGTAGCATGCTTTTTAACTTTTGGTTTTAAACTTTACACTTTCATAATTTGAGACGCACGAATGCCTCTTTCTTTATGGTATCTCATTTTCTGCTTTTCAACGTTATTTCTGTTAGCTGGATATTGCTATTGCTAACTAAAATATCTTCAGCAGGCTGAGTAGATGTTCCACTGTTTAACGTTTGTCGCATATCTTTTCACGGGCTAGATCTTTGATTAGTGGCATCTGCCTGACCATCTCTGTGGCACGCAGCGCTGACTCCAGGGGCGCCACGATCATCGTTGGGAAGCAAAAAGCGTTTCAAAATATTCAAAATATTCTCCATTATGAATTATGGGTTTTGGTGTTCCTCTTAGTTTCTTTCCTCTTCTTTCTCTGCCACTCTGGCACGAGAGACCTCTTTAGTCGCAATGCGACAGCCGACATAGCCGTCAAAATCATTCGAGGAAAGCTCATGCCCTAGAGCGACGCCGACGCCAGAAAAACTTCGTTTTAATATTTTTTTAATGTAAATTATAGTAAGTTGTAGGCTTTGGAAGCTAAAATCATGGTTTCTTTAAATAACTAATCCCAACGATACCTGAACGTGTACATGATTTACTTCTTTTCCTTTTATCCTAGAAGATAAGCAAGAGCGGGAAATTCGCGCAAAAAACTTCATACAACACTGTTCTTCGGAGTCCGTTCTCTAGCCGCGGATAACCTTACGCAAAAGATTGCACGATTGGAGATGAAGAATTTACCACTGAATGTTTTTTTAGAGCTACCGATCTTTTTAGAATGTTACAGTCTGTCAAGTTAAAGCGTGGGTGGCTTTACTCGCAGTCGGTAAGGTGTATCGACATGATTTTGGTGTCAAAATATTAAGAAGAGCTCCCTCT
>NC_046663.1:25958321-25960892 GCF_010883055.1 Belonocnema kinseyi
TGAAAGAGGGAGCTCTTTTTAATATTTTGACACCAAAATCATGTCGATAGACCTTACCGACTGCGAGTAAAGCCACCCACGCTTTAACTTGACAGACTGTATGAGGTACAGTGTTGACGGAATACATTTAGTGATCCCAGAAAAACTGGATAAGAAATAAGGCTTGCATACCTGTAATTCTGGTTATGAGTACTACAAGATGGACTTTGTAGCCGCGGTACAGTCTGCTCAGTTTAGAAATAATTTCTAATTTTTCACCCGTTTTTCTTCCTCCTTTACTGTGATATTACTTTAGGCTGGTGCGCAGAATTCAATTACGTAAATTACCTTCGTCTTCATCATATTAGTCTTCATTAGCATTAGATCAACACCAAATAAATGCCGAAGGTGATGATATAAAACTTTCAGAACCGCACTGAGTCTCTTTATATACACGTAGCCTGCATACTTTGTTGTTACAGCCTAATTTTACACATTGAGCAATGTCTGGTTTTATCCGATAATTCATGGAATAGGATGCAGCCAAGTGCACGATGGAAGGACCTACAGCTGAAGGTGAGACCCGAACCCACAACAGACCGGTAAAGGTAAATAGAAAGACTTTCAAAGGCAGCGGCTCTGCGATCGAACCACGAGACACTGAGGCTCCTATTGCACAGCCTGAAAATAAGGGGTCATGTTAATTGAAGGAAAGTGTAGAAAACATACAGTAGAAAATGTCTGCCTTTAAGTATTTAAAGCAAATGCTCAAGACATAATGGGACATATCTCGTAATTTCAAATTGGCGTAACTTGGTAAAAACAAATAGTAATTAAACTCTGCGACTCCCAAATTAAAGAGAAAGAGTAGTAATATATGATACAACTAAATAAAAAATCCCAAAAAATGTTGTGTCGCCTGTAAATAATCTCAAATGTAGCCAAAAACGCCATTTTTTGGGTACATAGCCTCAAATATCTTAAAATCCTGACGTGATGGGATAATCTGACCCCGGATTAGGATTCTACGTAAAAAATTGAGATGAATATTCCTGGTCAAAAAAAAATCTTTGCTTTTCTCAATTCATCAGGGCTGCATTCACCTTCAGCGTGTTTTATTTTCTCATGCCAGGACGGTGTAATTTCCACCTTAGTATACAGAAACCGCATTTTATGTCAAGAAATTTCCAGCAGAAGATGCAGAGCGTGTCATGTATACGCTGAGTACCTAGAACGCATTCTACCTGGATGTCCCACCCAGCGAGGAAAAGGTATCTCGACAGACATAATGCGGCCCGAGGAGTGCTTTATTACCATCTTTGTCGCTCTTATAGTGTTGGCCACGATGCTGTACTGCCGAACTCTCCGCAGGAGATAGAGTCAATCGTACAAAATGAGAAGTGCTCAATTTTCTGGAACTACAATATATTTAAACAATTATTTAATCCCAAAAAATGTCAAAAATAATTATATTTTCTGCTTGAAATTTACTTGTTTGTCATTGTTTGGAGTAGTAAATTTTTCTAAAAAAATTATAAAATCATTTAAACAATTATTTGTCGTCTATTTTCCAAATTTCTAAAAATTGAGCCAGAGATGTCCACTTTTCTAAATTGGTACCCCATGCTACGTTTTGTTGAATATTTACATAATTTAGACACTTTTCTTCCTATTTTTAATGAATTTCTATTTGTTTAAACAATCTTTATTTACTTAATCAGTTTTTTTTCGATAAGTAAATAGTATATTACATGTAAGTATAACGTATAGAAAGAATAGATCAATCACTTTTCAATTGTTAAAACAAATATAATTTGTTTAAATAATTATTTTTCGAAAAATACCTTTGAAAGCGTATTTTCTGAGTTAATCATAATATTCAATGATTTCGACGAGAAGCATATTCTTCTAAAAGCTTAATTTTATTGTTTGTACAATTAATTATCGTTTTTTCTTTAAATTTCCGTGAAATTAAGTATAGATAATTTATATCAACAAAACAACAACTTTAAAATTATTTAAATAATTAAATAATGTTTTCAGAAAAATGGTGTACTCCAACCAATGACAAAAAATTATATTTCAATTATAAAATACGATTTTTTTCATTTTTTGGGATTCATTTTTTCATTTTTTGGGGCCGCGTGATTTACGGAAGCCCCCAAGAGAGAAGAAACGTATATCCATAATTTGTACGGGCCATATTTCTAACTTCATTGCACTTTCTTCTGTCTTTCGATTAAGACCACACTGAATTCCCCGTTAATCATGTCTGCATATGACAATCCACATTAGAGTGTTATTAATACTTTATCATACTTTAATCAGTTTAAACATCGTAAACCCAGGATCGAACCCAAGATTTAGATTGTGTGCCTGTCATGCCTCACTCAGCTTTCCTATTGTTAGAGATTACCACTGGAATTTAAAAATAATAAAAATAATAAGAAATTTAATTTTAATAGAGTGCATTATGTTCATTACATAATAACAAAACGATAATTTAAGATAGAAGAAAATCAGTTATTCCGTTCAATTTTTGTTGAGAGTGTTGGTAATTTTGAATAGGATTACATCATATTAATAATATTA
>NC_046663.1:25960992-25962027 GCF_010883055.1 Belonocnema kinseyi
TTTATGATAAACGATTGTGAAATTTCATCAAGATTAAGCTTCTGTTATTTTTATTGGATGTATTCTACTATTTAAATTTATTGTCCTATTTTCGAATATTGTGCCAGTTACTCTAAAGCTTCAGATGAAAATGTCTTCACAATAAGAGAGTGAAGTAAAAAAATATTTTTAAAAACAGTGCGTAGATCATAAAAGTTCATAATATATACACGGTTTTGTTAATTTTTTTTTTAAGTTGACTGTCTTATTGTATAGATATTTATCATTTGAAGCTTTAGACTAACTGCAGAATAGGTAATGACCTTTCAGGGCCTTAATAAAGGTCCGTTATATTAGATCTAAGGTTCATTTATTTTTTAAATAATTATTGCCTTTGGATTCGTAATTTGCGACCATGGAAACCCCGTTACACCAATTTTGAAAAGAATCGAACGATTATTTTGCATACTTGTCCGCCATATTAGATCCGCCGTTTTGTTTTCAGAATTTTTGACATCGGATTCGTAATTAGCGACGTAAAAACCCGTACTAATCAAATTTAGACTATTCTATGAACATTTTCTAATTTTTGCCACCTTTTTCTGATTTTTGACCACTGTTTTCCCCGATATTCCGTTCAACATGGGTACCCTCACGGTGGCAGTTTGCCCCATTCCAGGCGCATGAAATGCATCATATTTTCAATCGATTGGAAAAAGCAACAACAAGACCATTTTTCGAAAGAAATTCTCTGTTTGATTTTGTATTTAGAGATTTATATTCTGTGTTCGAAACATAAAATTAAACAATTCATAACTGTAGGAGAAAAGCTTGTTTGTGTTATACAGGGACTAAAGTTCAATCCTGAGAAAGCGCCTTCAAGTGTAGGTTGAAATGCCCCAGGGGAAAAAGTCGGATCTTAGCCAGAGTTCACGACAGGCGCAGTACCACCCTAGTTGTAATTCAGAATAAATACCAGTACTGTCTGTTAGTACTGTGCCAACCATCGGCATAGTACTGGTATACTACTGGCTCAGTACTGACTGTCATTACTGG
>NC_046663.1:25962127-25974370 GCF_010883055.1 Belonocnema kinseyi
GTCGGTAAGGTGTATCGACATGATTTTGGTGTCAAAATATTAAGAAGAGCTCCCTCTTTCATGCTTTTTGATTTAACATTCAGTTTGCTTTCAATTCTCACTCTAGGATAGTCGAACTGAATTATTGTTAGGGTCTGCACCGAAAAATCAGAGATATTTGCTCAGGAAAATTAAATGAATTTAGCGTGGGGCACATTTGTCTCCCACAGGATCCGTGTAGGGTTAATGAACAAATACATTATTGGAGCATCTGTCGACGGAAAAATTCTGCTTTAGTTCGATGTCAGATTTTTAATTTAAATCTTCATGATAAATTAGGCAACATTCATGATGAGTTGATGAATTTTATAATTTTTAAAAACAAATTTAACAAACAAATGCATTATTCGGGCATCGGTGGGCGGAAAAATTCGTTTTTTTTGTCATTATTTGTAATGGGTCACTTCATGATGATTTCAGCAAAATTCATAATTAATCGATAAATTTTATATATTTTTTCAAACAAATTTAATAAACAAATACATTTTTCCTGGTCATCTGTCGATGAACGAAAATTTTTTTCGATATTCTAATTAAAAAGTTCCCATACAAAAAAAAAATAATTTTTCTGTAGACAAATACCTGATTTGTGCATTTGTTGATTATATTTGTTTAAAGAAATCATAAAATTTATCAACTTATTATGAATGTTGCTGAAATTCTAATAAAGTTCTCAAATGGAAATACTGACACTGAAAACCCCTAATTTTTCAGCTGACAAATGCCCGAATGATGTATTTATTTATTAAATTTGTTTTTGAAAAATCATACGATTAATCAACATATTATGAATTTCGATCAAATTATCATAAAGTTCCTTACTTATGAAAATGTACATAAAAAAACGAATTCTTCTCTCGAAATATGCCTGATTACTGCATTTGTTCATTAAATTTTCTTATAATATAAGGAATTATAATCTTGAGAGAAATTTTGTTTTTTAATAAAATAATTTGCATTTAAATTTCTTGCAATATACATAGAAAAAACGTATGATTGTGGAAAATCATAGAAAACATTTTTTCAGCAAATAATTTGTTTATAAAAAATGTTGTTTAATACATAATATTGGAACATCTTAAGCTTATATTACTCTATGAAACTTAGGCGATTTTTAAAAACTTTTCCTGTTATTGATGAGCACCATGGACGTCAAATAGATAAAATGGTACGTTATTTTGCACCAAAAATGTCATTGTTTCCCACTGTGGGCGGGAACCATCATTAATCGAAGTTTTGTGGGTCACTGAGGTAGGGATTTAATTTAGAAGTTAAAAAAAGGTAAGGCTGATGTGTAGACCGTATATACTACGTTTAAATCCCAAACATAAAATAAAAAATGAGCAAATTCAGTTTTTGAACATTGAATTAATAATATACATTGTAATGATATACATTTATGGAAATGATGTACAAGTTGGGATACAAATTCGAGTACGAAGCACGAGATACGTGATTAGAATGTATTCGTCAAAGCCGAAGGAGCTTTAACAAAAAAGAAGTCCCTATCACCAAATTACTGTTGTCGATGTTGTGACCTTCAGTTTTAAAAAATTTGTGCGCAAGCGCGAGAACCAATAGTAGCGCGCCCTAGGCGCATTCAAACTTGCGAGCGAAGCGAGCCGCAAGCGCGGATTGCTATGAGAATGTTACCGCGAAACGGCCGAATTTTTTTTAAGTACAAATCAATTTTTCAAACCAAAAATTTAAGTAACTTTTTAGTGAAAACTGTCTTCACTGAAAAAATGTTGGGCTAGCTGTTCGCCCACGTGGTAGAGTTGCAACACCAAATGCGTCGCGCGCTGCACGACTGAAGTTTGGTACACATCATCTCTCTTGTTGGGCACGCTGTGTGCCCTCATTGGAACAGCTGTAGTTAAAACATTGTTGTCTCAGTAACTCTCCTTTTAGGCGGGAGAACAAGATCCCCACGCCGACTTTCGCGCGAAGTTTGTTTTCATACGACAAAGGGTTTGTTGTTATATACTCGTGTTTATTTTATTCTTGCAAATGCAAAATACTATGGCGAAAATAAACTTTTGGTGTTAAAGAAATTGTTGTGAAATCTGATGAGCACGCCTTTTTTAAATCTTCAAGATCCATAAAATCGTTGTGAGATTTCTAAAATACTTTTCAATATTGTAAAATATGTGGAAATATTTAAAAATATTTTTTACATTTTTTAAATCCGGAAATATCTCGAAATATTCGTTGTATGGCCATGGGTCATTCTAATTGTGAAACCGAATAAGCATAGAACTTTTTGTCATTAAAGTCTGCTTATTACAATCTATAAAAGAAATGATACAGTCTACAAAATGTGCGTTGACATCTTTTCCTTTATTCTTTAATTAACCAAAGATAAATTATATCTTAGTAAATAAAAAACTTTTCAGTATCAAGATTTATTTTAAACGAGATGTTTCTTTGGTAGTAAACCAAAATATTCAAATTACTCTTCGAATATCAGGCAAATAACTGTTTCAAAAGCAAAAAATTTAAATTCAATGTTCTCGTGAAAAATTGAAGAATTCCAGGTTTTCAACGTTGAAAAAAAATTAAGGAGAATTCCAGGGTTTCAAAGACGCTGGACACTATTTTTATGGTGTTATTTAACAGAAAAGTTGTATTGTAAGCTAATAATTTAAATTTTTCCTTATAAATGATATGAACAATTGTCTGTGTTTTATTTAATGATAACAATTAGGATTATTGACATAATTTCAAGCATAAGATTAGCCGCAGCAAGTTTTATAAAAAAAGCATTTTTTATATACCATTTATTTTCATTGTATTTGTGTTTAGGCATTGAATATTATTGATTTCTGGTGTACTTAATTGCTTACTCGATCATAAAACTCAACTGAGTCCTGCAACTTAATTTGTCCGCGAAAATCTATTTCTGAACCCGTGAGGCAACTGCATTCTCTTCTCTGGGACTGCTGCGTTGCCAACAGACGGGAAAGGATCTGCTCGCACGTGTGGTACTATTGCTTACTTAAATATTGTCTAGCCGCTGCACCAACCAATGTGGTGGCGCTGCGTTACCAATAAGAACACAGCTGCTTGCCCAACATTTTTTAGTGTAGTAATAAGGAATTTTCCGCAACACTAACCAGTAGTAAGAATAAGTGGGGTAGAAATGTCTCATTAAGACCTCAATTTAGCATTTAACCTGAGTACAGAATCATTTGGCAATTACTTTAATTTTACAAACTTTAGAGGAGAAACTTCTACTAATAAGAATTGCAATATGTTCCTGGAAACTATTTGCAAATTTTTTCATGAAATTTTTTTATAACAAATAAATGAAATAAAGAACAAATTATTTGTATTCTATGACTCCCCAAACATTCATTTAAGAGCGCCAAGCTCTTTAGAATTTAATTAACTTTAATTTAAAACAAAAAATTCAAAATCGGACCAAAATTGAAGGCTCTGGACATGTTCGAACGAAAAAGTGCTTTTCCTCCCACTGTGCGCACCTTCGATTCGACCTCCATGGTATAAGGCGCAACAGAGTGAACCGACGAGTGAAAGGTTAGTTACACCAGAGATGAGGTAGGAGATTGCTTATGCCGTCTATTTGATTTCGAGCGACTTACCCCAGCGCGCCCTGTTTGCCTTAGCCTTCCGGTAACTAAAATTAAAGGTCCAAAAGCGCGCCCTGTTTGCCTAATTGTAGTTTTTCGGGAACTAAAATGAAAGGTGGCTTACCTGCTACTCACTTGGTAAAACAGGATACAATTTCATAAAGTCGTTAGAGAAGATCGGAGTTGGTAACAATAATACATAATAAAATAATAAATTAAGAAAAATGTATCAAATCTACTTCTTTCAAATTAATTATTTAACTAAGCTTTGGCTTTAATGATTTTCTCAACTAGAAAATGTTATAATAAAGATAATTTTTTATTTATTATCTCCAGTTCTTAGAATAATATAATTATTAATTAATTTATAATTAATACTATTAATAATTATACCTAATTATTTTGATCCATGTTATTTAAATTTAAATTCATTATTGTGTTTTCAAAGATAAGGAGTTTATATAATAATAATTAGAGTATGATCTTCAATTTAATAGATTCTATATATTAGAAGCTATTCAATATCAATATTATTAATATTTTACATAATTTTCATTAGATAATAAAGCTTTAATTTTGACCAATTTTTAATTTTAAAATTGTAATCGCTTCGAATTAAAAATTATTTTTCAATTACATTATTCAATTTTGATCACTGTGAATTAGTCTAATTTTAAAAATTGAAGTTGCTCATTTTTTCAGAGATTCTGATACAAAAATCTTTTAATATATGTATTTTTCTTAAATTTCAAGCAAATTCAATTAGAACTTAGTCAATATCGTAAACAAATTTAAAAATCTTAGTATTTGATATGTCCATACGAATAGGAGAGAAATACTGCCTTGACTTGGAAGAACGCCGTTAACTGCATTTTGGATAAGGCCCTTGAGCCGCCTACCGTTAATTGCTTCAGGTGACTCTATCCGATTTGCAGTTAACGGTGTTCTTCCAAATCACGACAGAATAGGCATATCGTTGTCGGATCTAAATAACGAGCGGGTTGTTCTACCTAGATCTTGGATTGGTAAACCTCTATTGCTTTTGCAAACCAACATGGTCCACTCCCCCTTGTAACTTATGATCAATCCCCGCGCCCAAGTTGGGAAGCATGAGGCTAGTCCCCTCCTATTCCAATGTCCATGAGAGGCGGTGGAACCTTGCCAAGGGGACACAGGGACCAATGCCTCCCATAGAAATCGACCAGGGAGGGCCAAAATCTTGATTTGCCTACTCGTAAATAAAATGCTTAAACCAAGGATAATAATGTCTTTGCTTAAACTCATCCAATCGTAGGATATAGAAACCTTTCAATTCTTTTTTGCTTTGTTTAATCTTTGAAATTTATCTGGAATCTATGTGGAATAATAGAAGCCTTTCCGAATTCTTTTATATTTATCCGAAACCTTTTCGAAATTTCTGTAAATTCTCCATAAAATCTTTGAGATATTATTGCAACCTTTGTAAATTCTTCGTGAAATTTTCGCGAAATAACTTTTTTAAATCTATTTAAAATGTTTAAAATTTTTGAGAATTTTGAACATTTTGTGAAATAATAGAAGTCTTTGTAAAATAATGGAAATATCTGTGAAATCTTCTAAACATATCCTAAATCTTTCCAAAATGTTTGAAATCTTTGTAAAATCATTAGGACGTCATTGGAATGATTTGTTCAATCTTTGAAATCTATATTAAATCTTCGTGAAATTTTTGAAATCTGTGTGAAATCTTTCTGAAATATTTGAACTCTTTGGGAAATCATTTAATTCTTTATTAAATACTGGTAAATTCTCTAAAAATCATTGTGAAATATTTGAAAGGTATCTAAAATCTTTCAAATCTATCTGAAATCTCGGCGAAATCTTTGAAAACTTTGGGAAATCATTGAATTTTTTGTGAATTGTTTAAAAGTCTTTGCAAATTATTTGAAATACTTTTGAAATATTCGGTGATATTTCTTCAATTAATAAAACCTTCATGAAATCTTTTTAAAATAATTGAAGTCTATGGAGTCTTTTAAATCGACCAGAAATCTTTGAAATCCTAATTGTCGAATAATAAACGACTTTATCAAATCTTTTAAATCTATGCGAAGTCTTTGCGAAACCTGTGAAATTGTTCCGATTTCTATGGCATTTAACCGTTCTTTAAAAATGTGATTTTGAGTTTTTAATAATGTCAATTTAAGTCAAAATCAATTGCAATTAAATAAGTTAGTGCACATTTTTAAATGGACATACTTTGACGTGCTAGATCTTTAACTATTTTTAATAAAATCATATGGTAATTATTACATCAAGAATGTAAAGCTTCATTAAGAAATATTACCCATCCTAAATTTGTAATATGCCAATGGCGTAAAACACATCTGTATTTTGCAAGTACATAGTCGCTAGCGCATCTGGAGTACGGTGGGACGACCCCTTGTAGGATTTGACAAGTTTACACCTGTGGCGTAGAAAATATTTGGGACTCTAATCTGTAATGCAGCTTGCCCATTCATCGTTCGGGAAACTATCCTTTGAAACATTCAGGCCTGAGGTTGTAAAAAGTGGAAATATAGGCGGGAAGTCTCAAGGACAGTGGTCGGCAAACTTTTGCTCAATTTTCAGGTATGGTCGACTTAATTTTTCCTACTACTTTCCGGTCTATTTATGTACCTTAGTGTGAGTGAACTTACTCCATCAAGGGTCTTTTGTCCACAGGCATGTCAAAGTAATGAAATTTTAAAACTTTTAATTTTTTAACTAGCGATTTGAAAATAGCATTATCAGCATCTGCGAATTTTTCCGATTCCAATGATATATTACTTGCCTAGAAAAGTTGACAATTTGAGAAGTATTTAGTATTAAATTGAGTGTAAAGCTGATGTTCCTTGATATTATACTCCTTCTAATATTTAACTTTTCTAGGCAAGTAATATATCATTGGAATCGGAAAAAGTCGTAGATGCTGATAATGCTTTTTTCAAATCGCTAGTTGAATAATTAAAAGTTTTAAAATTTCCTTACTTTGACATTCCTGTGGACAAAAGACCCTTGCTGGAGTAAGCTCACTCACACTAAGGCACATGAATGGTCCGAAAAGTAGTAGAAAAAGTTAAGTCGGGTGGAGCCTGACCATACCTGGAAATTAAGCAAAAAGTTTGCCGACCACTGCTCTAGGAGTCTAGGACTCTCGGTAGATTACTGGGGATGAGTATTCCATGATGGGGGTGAACTTCAATATTTATTTCTCTTCTTATCGAATTTTCTTAACACGTTTATTATGATTGATAGAAGTTGTTCTTTTCAAAGGAAGAACTTTCCGATAAATTCAATATAAATGAATGGAAATTGTTTAGAATTTGCCAGTTATTATTCTCATTATGAAAATGTTAATTCATCCAACAATGTATGTTTCACATTTTTTAAATATTAATGAAACGTAAAAAATGCATTTTTAAGGTATTTCGCGATGAAGGTCAAATGAAATTCTTCTATCTGAATTTGATCTGAATCTTCTACAGAATTGCATTTATCACGTTTTTTAGTTCAAAGTTTAGATAAATGTAACATTAATATGCATTATGAAATTAAGAAAAATTCAAGATCTGACATACAAAATCGATTTTATTCAAGCGAGACGTGTACGCAAAAGTATTTTAAATTATATTTGACATGCGCAAAAGAAACTTAATTGTTAATTAGGCGTCAAACACAATCGTAAAAATCTGTTTTTCGGATTCAGGGGGTCTAAAAACGTGGACCTTAGACAAAAACTGGGCGAACCAATTTTCCAGAAATCTAATGCCTTCTCTAACGAGAATGTAAAAATCGAGAATTATTCTAGATCAATCTTAACTCTTAAAGATCTACACCCCTTTCCTCACATTACTCGCTTCCACACTCAGTGAGTCACGCCTACACCACGAAAGGTTTACAGAAATAATAAAATAAGGGACTAAAAGCTTATATTCGCTGGAAAAGCAGCGAAATTTAGCTGTCATTCAGTGAAATTTCACTGCTCAGCAGCTACATTTCACTGTTTCAGCAGTGTATTTACGCTGATTTAAATTAGACATATACTGATTCAGATTTCGAGAGTACAAAGAGGACGAGTTTTCAATAAAATACACGAATGTTCAACTCAGAAAAGACAATTTTTATAAAATAGTTTCATTTCAAATGAAAAATATAAATTTTAAACCAAAAATGAAATAGTTGCATTTTCAGTTAAAAAAATCATTTTCAACAAAATAGTCAAATTTTTAATCAATGAGATGAATTTTCAACTGAATTGAAGAAATATTCAACTGGATTCATTAATTTTTTTTTAAACTTTCAACAATATAGCTTCATTGTCAACAGCGTTTAGTTGAAATTTCAGTTAAATAAATTATTCTATCGACCAACAAGGCGAATTGTTAACAAAATACATGAATTTTCAAGGAAATAGCATTTGAATTTTTAACTGCAAAGTTTAGTTGTCAATCAAGAAGACGAACTATCTACCAAAAAGACGAATTTTCAACCAAAATAAAAGCTCATACGCGCGCTCTGCGCGCGAATCACTGCTTTGCTTGCAATTATTTTATTTGGAAATAAAGTTCAATAAAATACCACGATAATCATTTTTACTTTCATAACTTCGTATATAGCCGCATTGTAATTTAATTGTACTAAAATTAATGCACTGATTTTAGGCCCGCCTTAGTAAAAGAAAAAAATTCAAATGCGCATAGAATGTGAATTTGAGAGACCTCTGTTCCAGCATAGATTTAAACATAAAAAATCTGCTCGCTACGCGGGCACATTCTCTTCTCATAGGGCGCGAAACTGTTGGTTCTCGCGCTTCGCACATTCTTGCGTAAACATTTTTAAATTAAGACTCAAAACATCCACCACTGTAAATTTGTAATTGTGAATTCTCTTTCGTTAAAAGAGAGTTTGAGCGCACCTACGGCACGCGACTGATGGCAATCGCACTCCGCACTTAGTCTTTGCATTTGTTCCGCATTTCTTTCGCATTCGGGCACAGACCTTTTAAAATCAAAGGTGAACGAACCGACAACTGTAATTTTGTGATTTTGTACTCTCCTTTGTTAAAGCTCTTTTGGCTTTAACGAACACATTCTCATCACGTATCTCGTGCTTCGCACTCGATTTTGTCCAACAGGTCAACTTTTCTACATTATACACAACACTTTCATATCAACTATAATACATTTTTATGTAATTCTGCCTGGTATTACTTATTAAAAAATTGCTAAATAAAAAGCAAATTGTATTTATCATGATTATTTTTGTATTTGTTTCTTATTTCGCTTTAAATTGTATTCCAAGCTGCTCTGAAACATGCATCATTTCAATAAATGTAGAACATTACAATTCATAATATGCATAAAAATTGAATCATACTAATTCTTATTACCTTGTTTTTATAATTTTTTATTTTTAATGTTGTTTTTTACGATCAAATAAAAACTACTACGCATCTGCATAGGGTCTAATACAGGAACCTATATAGGGTATTATTTAGGAGTCTATGTTCTCTTTCGTCTTTTCTGTGCTTTTTCCAAAAAGTGCATTTTTGCATTTTTTATATCATGTTTTAAGATTAAAAGAAGATCTACTCGTCCAATCGAAAAATGATTAATAATAAATTTATGGATCTTTTTAGGCGAACAACTGTTGTCTGGTAATTTAAGTTCATACCTTGTGTCGTTTTTTTAAACAAATTTAATATTTTTATTTAGAATATTATTTTTTACGAATAATGCAAAAACTAACTGCACGGAGAAAAATGAATGTTCAAAAGTAAAATCTAGATATTTTGGGTTAACATATTATATGTTAAACTATAGGAAAACAATCTAGTTGTTCGAAGTTAGCATCTGTAGATCTTAAATTGTGAAATGTTACCCCCTATAATTCAAAATATTCTACTGAAAAATCCGAGACATTACATGTATGGTTATGTCAAATTACGTCTGTAAATATTTGAGGAGTTTACTTATTTATGGTCATTTAAGAAATTAATTGATAACTTATTTGTGAATTTTAAATTAAACTTTAATGTTCGCACAAGAACGAAAAACAGATGATGCATTCAGTCAAGTTGAGGTTATATTCAATATTTCTAATTCAAAATAAAAACGTCGATGAATAATCGGAGAACGAATGATCTGTAATCTGAATTAAATATTCTATCTATTTTAAGTTACTCAAACTCAAATCTTATTTCAAATTTATAAACCTTTTGTCAAATGTGTTAAGTCAATAAACCTAAAACATCAGATCGTTGTTCTCTTCTTTAAACTTAAAAAAGTCGTTATCCAATTTCATCTAAGGACATCTAATTTTTATTCTTGGGAAATATTCCAAAATTGTAATATTCCATAATTTTAATATTGATTATATATAGCTTTGAAATATAGTCGTGAAATTGCAATGCGCGATGCGCATGCGCTCGAACGGTGTTAACATCTGAATGTGTTTCAGTTTAACATAAAAATATTTGTACGCCTAACATCTCAAAAAGATGTTAAATGTTGGGCATCAGTATCTGCGTATTAGGTGCTACAATCTTACCCTTTGAACATCTACATTTGAACATCCATTTTTCTCCGTGTGTCCTATCAAAAATTATAGCTCTTTTTTGGATGAACAATTTTTGTTTCATTTTTTTCGTAGCTTATATTGAAAAGTGATTCATTATCAATTTGTAGTTCTTTCCAGGGCGCGCAAATTGAGCCTTTTCACATTTTTCGTATCTTGCATAGTTTGACCAAAACATGAAATTTTTGAATTTTTTATTATTTTTGGTACGATCAAATTTGGAATGTTCAACTTTTCGACAAAATTAAAAAAGTTGTTATCGTAGTCCTGTAGGACTTTCAAAAGGCTAAGTTTTCCTTTTCCTGGTTTTTTTTCATATCATGCGTAGCGAGCAGATTTTTTATGTTTAAATCCATGCTGGAACAGAGGTCTCTCAAATTCACATTCTATGCGCATTTGAATTTTTTTCTTTTACTAAGGCGGGCCTAAAATCAGTGCATTAATTTTAGTACAATTAAATTACAATGCGGCTATATACGAAGTTATGAAAGTAAAAATGATTATCGTGGTATTTTATTGAACTTTATTTCCAAATAAAATAATTGCAAGCAAAGTAGTGATTCGCGCGCAGAGCGCGCGTATGAGCTTTCATTTTGGTTAAAAATTCGTCTTGTTGGTAAATAGTAGATAGAATGATTTATTTAACTGAAAATTCAACTAAACGCAGTGGATAATGAAGCTATATTGTTGAAAGCTAAAAAAAAATAATGAATCCAGTTGAATATTTCTTCAATTCAGTTGAAAATTCATCTCGTTGATTAGAAATTTGACTATTTTGTGGAAAATGATTTTTTTAACTGAAAATGCAACTATTTCATTTTTGGTTTAAAATTTATATTTTTCATTTGAAATGAAACTATTTTATAAAAATTGTCTTTTCTGAGTTGAACATTCGTGTATTTTGTTGAAAACTCGTCTTCTTTGTACTCTCGAAATCTGAATCAGTAAATGTCTAATTCAAATCAGCGTATATACACTGCTAAAACAGTGAAATGTAGCTGCTGATCAGTGAAATTTCACTAAATGACAGCTAAATTTCGCTGCTTTTCCAACGAATATAAGCTTTTAGTCCCTTATTTTATTATTCCTGTAAACCTTTCGTGGTGTAGGCGTGACTCACTGAGCGTGGAAGCGAGTAATGTGAGGAAAGGGGTATAGATCTTTAAGAGTTAAGATTGATCTAGAATAATTCTCGATTTTCACATTCTCGTTAGAGAAGGTATAAGATTTCTGGAAAATTGGTTCGCCCAGTTTTTGTCAAAGGTCCACTTTTGTAGACCCCCTGAATCCGAAAAACAGATTTTTACGATTGTGTTTGACGCCTAATTAACAATTAAGTTTCTTTTGCCCACGTCAAATATAATTTAAAATACTTTTGCGTACACGTCTCGCTTGAATAAAATCAATTTTGTATCTCAGATCTTGAATTTTTTTTAATTTCATAATACATATTAATGTTACATTTATCTAAACTTTGAAGTAAAAAACGTGATAAATGCAATTCTGTAGAAAATTCAGATCAAATTCAGATAGAAGAATTTCATTTGACCTTCATCGCGGAATACCTTAAAAATGCATTTTTTACGTTTCATTAATATTTAAAAAATATTAAACATACATTGTTGGATGAATTAACATTTTCATAATGAGAATAATAACTGGCAAATTGTAAACAATTTCCATTCATTTATGTTGAATTTATCGGAAAGTTCTTCCTTTGAAAAGAACAACTTCTATAAATCATAATAAACGTGTTAAGAAAATTCGATAAGAACAGAAATAAATATTGAAGTTCACCCCCATCATGGAATACTCATCCCCAGTAATCTACCGAGAGTCCTTGACTCCTAGAGCAGTGGTCGGTAAACTTTTTGCTTAAATTCCAGGTAGAAAAGTTAAATATTTGAAGGAGTATTGGGAATTTAAAGTTGCAATGCGAGCCCTGACGGTCGTCAAGTGAACTACCCAACATGGCTGCCGCTAGGCTTCGCGTGGCATTGTTTACATGTTTATG
>NC_046663.1:25974470-25977251 GCF_010883055.1 Belonocnema kinseyi
TTGCTAAACCTCTATTGCTTTTGCAAACCAACATGGTCCACTCCCCCTTGTAACTTATGATCAATCCCCGCGCCCAAGTTAGGTAGCATGTGGCTAGTCCCCGCCTATTCCTATGTCCATCAGAGGCGGTGGAGCCTTGCCAAGGGGACTCAGGGGCCACTGCCTCCCATAGAAATCGACCAGGGAGGGCCAAAGTCTTGATTTGCCTACTCGTAAATAAAATGCTTAAACTCATTCGATCGTAGAAGCTTAGAAGATTCGATAATGGAAGCCTTTCCGAATAATCATAAGATCTTTGAAATATTATTGCAACCTTTGTAAATTCTTCCTGAAATTTTGGCGAAATAACTTTTTTAAATCTATTCAAAATGTTTAAAATCTTTGAGAATTCTGAAAACTTAGTGAAAGAATAGAAGTCTTTGTAAAATAATCGAAATATCTGTGAAATCTACTAAACATATCCTAAATCTTTCCGAAATGTTTGAAATCTTTGTAAAATCATTAGGACATCATTGGAATTATTTGTTCAAGCTTTGAAATCTATTTTAAATCTTTGCGAAATATGTGTAAGCTTTGTGAAATCTTTAAAGTTATTGGGAAATCATTGCAAATTTTGTGAAATATTTCTAAAATCTTAGTGAATTCTCTCAAAATCTTTGCAAAATCATTAGGCAATTATTGAAATCTTTGGTTCAATCTTTGAAATATATCTGAAATCTTTCTGAAATATTTGAACTCTTTGGGAAATCATTTAATTCTTTATTAAATACTGGTAAATTCTCTAAAAACCATTGTGAAATATTTGAAAGGTATCTAAAATCTTTCAAATCTATCTGAAATCTAGGCGAAATCTTTGAAAACTTTGGGACATCATTGAAATTTTTGTGAATTGTTTAAAAGTCTTTGCAAATTATTTGAAATACTTTTGAAATATTTGGTGATATTTCAAATTAATAAAACCTTCATGAAATCTTTTTAAAATAATTGAAGTCTATGCAGTCTTTTAAATCGACTAGAAATCTTTGAAATCTTAATTGTCGAATAGTAAAAGACTTTATCAAATCATTTAAATCTATGCGAAGTCTTTGCGAAACCTGTGAAATTGTTTCGATTTCTATGACATTTAACCGTTCTTTTAATAATGTCATTTTGAGTTTTAATAATGTCAATTTAAGTCAAAATCAATTGCACTTAAATAAGTTAGTGCACATTCTTGAATGGACATACTTTGACGTGCTAGATCTTTAACCATTTTTAATAAAATCATATGGTAATTATTACATTAAGAATGTAAAGCTTCATCAAGAAATATTACCCATCCTAAATTTGTAATATGCCAATGGCGTAAAACACATCTGTATTTTGCAAGTAAATAGTCGCTAGCACATCTGGAGTACGGTGGGACGACCCCTTGTAGGATTTGACAAGTTTACACCTGTGGCGTAGAAAATATTTGGGACTCTAATCTGTAATGCAGCTAGCCCATTCATCGTTCGGGAAACTATCCTTTGAAACATTCAGGCCTGAGGTTGTAAAAAGTGGAAATATAGGCGGGAAGTCTCTAGGACAGTGGTCGGCAAACTTTTGCTCAATTTTCAGGTATGGTCGACTTAATTTTTCCTACTACTTTCCGGTCTATTTATGTACTTTAGTGTGAGTGAACTTACTCCAGCAAGGGTCTTCTGTCCACAGGCATGTCAAAGTAAGGAAATTTTAAAACTTTTAATTTTTTAACTAGCGATTTGAAAATAGCATTATCAGCATCTGCGAATTTTTCCGATTCCAATGATATATTACTTGCCTAGAAAAGTTGACAATTTGAGAAGTATTTAGTATTAAATTGAGTGTAAAGCTGATGTTCCTTGATATTATTGGCAAAGAAAACGTCCACCGCGGGCAAAGTGGCGCTGCTGTATCAAAACAAATATGGCTGTCACAGGGCTTCGGGGTTCCTATGATAAGCATTGCATTTCATATTTTTATTTGTTTAGTACTTTGTAAAAGTGATAAAAACGTTGCTACTTTCTTTAAACACATTATGTAATTATACTGATGCAACACCGTCAACTAGAAATATGATTGAAGGGGAAAGAGCTATAAATTCTGCTTTCATAATTGTATGCGGGACGACTTGCAAAGCTGCTGATAGAATTAATGTATTTTCATTGTGCTTACGTACTAGCGGATTGGCATCGGAGCCGCACACGATCACAGGAAAATTGTCGATTAGTCAAAAAAGTAAAATTCACAAGCAAGTATCTATTACTATCATGGATTGCACTTGTAAAGCTGGCACAAGCCACTGCTGCAAGCACATTGTTGCTACACTTTTATATTGCAATAGGTATGTATGTGAAACTAATTTAATTATTACGATCATTATGAGAATATCAACTTGAGTATAACGTACCATAAAAATTTAGTTAAACTGAATGATTTTTTAACTTCTAATATATTGTGATATTACTTTCAGGAAAGATTTGAATTCATTAGAGATGTTGTCATCAACAGATACAAAATGCCTCTGGTCAATTTATAAGCAACCTGTGATGGAGTTGTATGAGGCTTTATCTTTAAGGACTTTTTGTTGTGTCAAAGTAGAAAGATTGCCTCCTCTGCCAGTTGAGATATTACTTGAATTACGGCACAATTTTATCAAGTGTGATAGTGAAACTGCTCTGCCAAGCACAGGTAATTGATTTTTGCAAACTGTTACAAAAAATAATTTTTACCAAATTGTTTTACATATTTTTTTAGCAATCGCAAAAGAAAATCCACTGA
>NC_046663.1:25977351-25978926 GCF_010883055.1 Belonocnema kinseyi
CTGAGTCATTCAGGAGAATTGGAACGAAGCCGGGAGACAATTGTACTGGAAGAAAACCGGGATAAAGCCGCCACAAAAATATTACACCGGGATATTTTCCGAATTTCGAAATTCGTACATTTTGTAATTTAAAAAAAAAATTGAACAGAAAACATATACTATTCAAAGTGTTCAGAATAATTAAGCTTTAAAGGGTCACAATATTTTTCAAAATACTTGAAATGTTGTAATTTTGACCGGTAAATATAACAGTGAGTTTTTTAGAAGAGATCACATTTTTGAGTAAAATAATCCATCCGGTCGTTTTGAATGCAACTTCATACAAGATATCGCTTTCAATACGCAACTCTAAAAGAATGTAACCTTTAAGGACTTGAAATTTAAATTTCTTCTTAAATTTCTTCATAGATTAATTTTTCGAATTTTAAAATTCACAATATTAAAGTTTTAAATTCAAATAATTTATTCGAAGTGATAGGACCATTCCTCTATAAAATATTCCGAAATTTCATATTAAAATCCTTGGCAGTTAGTTTGGAATTTGATAATTTTAGACGTAAATAGAAACGAATTTCGAACCGCAAAGCCTAAAATTGTACAAATTCAAAAAATGTAATCATATTACAGCAATTTCGTTGTGTACTATGTATTCTAATTTTTAATATATCTTAACATTTTTCGAGTTTCAGTCGAAGATTTAAACTTATAAATCATAAAACATTTGACTGGAAAATCGCAAGAGTGAATAACAATTTTTAAGGAAAATTGGACATTAAAAATGTCTGCTGGGCTTAAAAAATTGACTTGCTTACATTTCCATATTTTACAGATTTTTCCTACAATTACCTCTCAAGAATAACCGTCCATCCCCACCTTATATCTATTTTGATTGCCCCCTTCACCCATGCTGCTGCCTTTTGTCCCCCCTTTTATGCAACAATACCTCCATGGTTATCCCACTCCTTTCCACCTCTTCACACTTCTCCAATCTCCAACCTATTAAAAATTCATTCATCTGTAATCCATTCGTTCCAAAATATCTTTCCTGTTCTACCTCCATCTTCGAACCTCTACTTCTGTTCTCCTTTCCCAAAAACACTCCCTTACCAACTTACGACCCCCTCTTCCAAAAATTTCTGTTCATATTTACACGCTCAACTCCCCGTTATAATCACTAAACTCGTTCTTCATGTCTCCCTCCTAACACTATTGCGTATATTTTACACGCCGTATCCATTAGCGTAATTCCTTGATAATTTCCCAGCCTCTCTCTATTTCCTTTCTTATACAGTTGTACGATCAACCCCTCCTTCCACCCTCTTGGGAATCATCCCTCTCGGGGTTTTCCACCCTTTCTTTAATCCTTTCCATCCTATCCTTATTGTACACAGTCCCAAACTTATACATGGCCCTTCCTATATTTACAACCCTTATTTGCACGCCTTTCGCCTCTTCCTCTCTATTAACTTCTTACTCTAATCCCTTCCTTACCCTTGTTATAATTCCCCCACTAGCCTTTCCTTTCCTCTTCACTCTGACCGCCTCCTGCAGCCTCCACCTATACCCCCTTAGCAA
>NC_046663.1:25979026-25980795 GCF_010883055.1 Belonocnema kinseyi
TTGCTAAGGGGGTATAGGTGGAGGCTGCAGGAGGCGGTCAGAGTGAAGAGGAAAGGAAAGGCTAGTGGGGGAATTATAACAAGGGTAAGGAAGGGATTAGAGGAAGAAGTTAATAGAGAGGAAGAGGCGAAAGGCGTGCAAATAAGGGTTGTAAATATAGGAGGGGCCATGTATAAGTTTGGGACTGTGTACAATAAGGATAGGATGGAAAGTATTAAAGAAAGGGTGGAAAACTTATTAGGCAGGAGAGATAAGGGTATAGTGGTACTAAAGTGGGGGGCTTTAATGCGACAGTTGGGGGGGAGGGGCGTATACCAAGAAGGGGAGAGCTTCCCAAAAAAATCGTAGGATAAGATAATAAATAAAGAGGGGGAGATTCTAAGATACTGGATGGAGGGCATAGACTGGGCGGTGACGAGGGTTTTATGGACAAGAGAGGCGATAGAGAAGTATCAGGAGCACTTTTGCAACGTGAGCTTTCAGGAAGACTCAGTGGACGAGATACTGGAGAATTAAAAAGAGAACGTGAAATGGTTTGTGCAAAAGAAGGTATTCAGGAAGAATAAGACGGGAATGAATTTTTAATAGATTGTAGATTGGAGAAGTGTGAAGAGGTGGAAAGGAGTGGGATAAACATGGAGGTATTGCTGCATAAAAGGGGGGACAAAAGGCAGCAGCATGGGTGAAGGGGGTAGTGGATAAGCTGGGGAAGAAGAGAAGGAAGGAGGAAGAGGATTAGAGAAGAAAAGATTGTAAGTAAGAGAGTATAGAGTTATAAGAAAACTGTAACTATTGTAAATAAAAGATAAGTACCAGGTGTTAGCCGAGGAGACAGAGGCTGTCAATGTGAGGCATAGAGAGAAAATAGCGACATGCGTGCGAGGCAAGGCGAGGAAGGCTTGGCTATAAAAGCAATCAAAATAGATATAAGGTGGGGATGGACGGTTATTCTTGAGAGGTAATTGTAGGAAAAATCTGTAAAATATGGAAGCGTAAGCAAGTCAATTTTTTAAGCCCAGCAGACATTTTTAATGTCCAATTTTCCTTAAAAATTATTATTCACTCTTGCGATTTTCCAGTCAAATGTTTTTCAATTTGAAATGATTTATAAGTTTAAATCTTCGACTGAAACTCGAAAAATGTTAAGATATATTAAAAATTAGAATACATAGTACACAACGAAATTGCTGTAATATGATTACATTTTTTGAATTTGTACAATTTTAGGCTTTGCGGTTCGAAATTTGTTTATATTTACGTCTGAAATTATCAAATTCCAAACTAACTGCCAAGGATTTTAATATGAAATTTCGGAATATTTTATAGAGGAATGGTCCTATCACTTCGAATAAATTATTTGAATTTAAAACTTTAATATTGTCAATTTTAAAATTCGAAAAATTAATCTATGAAGAAATTTAAGAAGAAATTTAAATTTCAAGTCCTTAAAGGTTACATTCTTTTAAAGTTGCGCATTGAAAGCGATATCTTGTATGAAGTTGCATTCAAAACGACCGGATAGATTATTTTACTCAAAAATGTGATCTCTTCTAAAAAACTCACTGTTATATTTACCGGTCAAAATTACAACATTTCAAGTATTTTGAAAAATATTGTGAAACTTTAAAGCTTAATTATTCTGAACAATTTGAATAGTATATGTTTTCTGTTCAATTTTTTTTTTTTAAATTACAAAATGTACGAATTTCGAAACTCGGAAAATATCCCGGTGTAATATTTTTGTGGCGGCTTTATCCCGGTTTTCTTCC
>NC_046663.1:25980895-25981926 GCF_010883055.1 Belonocnema kinseyi
CGGAAAATATCCCGGTGTAATATTTTTGTGGCGGCTTTATCCCGGTTTTCTTCCAGTACAATTGTCTCCCGGCTTCGTTCCAATTCTCCTGAATGACTCAGGTGAGTGGCAAATCTCATCATTTGTGAATTCACTTATGTTTGTCCATAGTTGTAATAAAAAATCGGGTTTAACCAAGAACAAGTTTGAAATAATAATAATAACAATAATAATAATAATAACTGTTGTCACCTCCAACGCTCGCGGCCGCTCGTAATTGTATACCTGCAACATCATGGCAGGAGGTTTCAACCATCGTATTAAATTATTTGAATTAACTTTTAACATTCTAATCTCATCAGTCACTCGACTTAGTCCGCGGCTATGATGTATAACCGGGTTTACCCGAGTAAAACCTAGTCTGTCCATTTCATGCAAGAACAGATAATAAAATCTCTCTAAAATACAATCATACTTCATTTTCTCATATTACTGAATGTCAGTTTTTGTTCTTAGATTTTTATAATTACAAAAAAATGTCGTACATCAAAGTTTATTGCTAATTATACAAATTTTTGTCCAAAAAAGCGTTCTTGAATCCCTTTAGTTTATAATCTGGAATTTTCGACCTGATGTATTATTTTTATGAATTTCGTAAAAAAAAATTGATCAATAATTTTTTTCATTTTACAATTCTACGGAAACAGGTGATTAAACTGTTTATATGTGTAGAAAAATTGTTGGGATAAAATAAAATTTGATCGTCGGATTCTTCTTTTTCGGGAGTTTGCATCAATGTGATTATTGGACGTTAAATAGGATTTTTAATTTGGATTTTAATCTAATATAAATTTCTTCAATTTTGAAAAAACTTTAAATTAATTTTTAAACTATTTGATACTTTTGCATTTGAAAATTGATAATCACTCATATCCCTATTAAAGTTAAATGGATTCAGTGATAAATTTTTTCAAATACCTTTTGTATAATTTTGAAAAGGGTGGTTTTGTTCATAAGATAACTTGCAGGATCTGTAAGATGAATTACGTGCG
>NC_046663.1:25982026-25983531 GCF_010883055.1 Belonocnema kinseyi
AAATTTTGCAATTATTCCAATTTGAATATTTGTAAACATTCAAAGAAAAAAAAATAGCTTTGGGAATTACATTTTTTTGTGGACTCCTTTATTCCATAAATTTAAATTTCGGGCACAAAGTTAAGATTTTTCGATCCAATACTGTTTTTTACAGAAAGATAGTTTTTTTCAAATTAATGTGTAGAATTCCTCAAAATAAAGATGAGAATCAAACGACTAACAACCAAATCCCCTTCCTTCTCTTTTTATTTCTTTCGTCTTTTCTTAATTATTATTATTAAAGCACAATAAACAGTATTTGTATAAGTGATATAATAATTACATTTGGGGTATGCTTGTGATGCTTTTGCATTTTTACCCCCACATAATTCTCATGGTTGTCAGTGAAAAAGAAATAAAAAGAAAAGGAAGGGATAATTGTATGGTGATTGTTTAAATTTAATCGTTAGTTTCTTGGTTTTGTTTTCAGAAATTCTGGATATAAACTTCATCATTGAATGTTATATAGCATTTTAAATTTAAAGTTAATCTTAATTAAATTTCTTAAGTTCAATATTTTTTAAAATGAATTTCAATCAACAAATTTCAAACAAAATTATGCGGTTAGATAAAAAATTTCTTATTTTCAAGTTAAGAACGTTGCAACATATAAAATAATATTTTATATACACAAGAATTGGACGCGGTGAGAAAGAAGTTATTTTCACGCAGAGGGCAAATGTCGATCAAACTGCGTGAAAATGATTGCCCTGTAACGAGTGTTCATATATGTCATATTATTTTTAAAACCGAGAAGATCAGTACTTTAATAGGCAAACTTCTGTTAAAAAAAACAAGAATCCAACGACCAAATTCTGGACCACAACGAATAAACAAAAACAAAAAATTCTATTGTAATCTGAAAAAAAATTCGGAGAAAAATAAAAAAGAGGACAGAAAAATGAGAAGGCAGCCAACCACATCCCCTTCCTTTTCTTTTTCTTTCTTTCGTCTTTTTTACTTATGTTATCATGAAATTACAATAAAATAACATTAGAAATTAAAATTAAAAAATATTAAAAATTTTCATTGCCAATGTTTCGGTACTCGTACCCTTAGCAAGGTGACAAAAATTTAAATGCTAGAAATTGACAGCACCCACGAACAGGTGCTCTCTCTTTCATACCTGAGAATCGAATGAGGGTCAGTAGGCCAATCTGTTGTAAAAACAGTATAAATATCTGTCACAATTACATCAGAAATAGAAAAAGTAAAAGAAAAAGAGGATTCATGAAACAGCCTCGTTAAATGTAATTAATCATATTAGCATTACTCTTGTTCAACTTATCCAAATCGGTTTTCAAATTAATAGATGAGTTTTTTGTTTTTTAATGTAAAGCATTTCCATGAATTCTCTTTTTCTGTCGCACGTAATTCATCTTACAGATCCTGCAAGTTATCTTATGAACAAAACCACCCTTTTCAAAATTATACAAAAGGTATTTGAAAAAATTTATCACTGAATC
>NC_046663.1:25983631-25993418 GCF_010883055.1 Belonocnema kinseyi
TCCAACGACCAAATTCTGGACCACAACGAATAAACAAAAACAAAAAATTCTATTGTAATCTGAAAAAAAATTCGGAGAAAAATAAAAAAGAGGAAAGAAAAAGGAGAAGGCAGCCAACCACATCCCCTTCCTTTTCTTTCTTTCGTCTTTTTTATTTTTGTTATCATGAAATTACAATAAAATAACATTAAAAATGAAAATTAAAAAATATTAAAAATTTTCATTGCCAATGTTTCGGTACTCGTACCCTTAGCAAGGCGAGAAAAATTTAAATGCTAGAAATTGACAGCACCCACGAACAGGTGCTCTCTCTTTCATACCTGAGAATCGAATGAGGGTCAGTAGGCCAATCTGTTGTAAAAACAGTATAAATATCTGTCACAATTACATCAGAAATAGAAAAAGTAAAAGAAAAACAGGATTCATGAAACAGCCTCGTTAAATGTAATTAATCATATTAGCATTATTTTTGTTCAGCTTATCCAAATCGGTTTTCAAATTAATAGATGAGTTTTTTGTTTTTTAATGTAAAGCATTTCCATGAATTCTCTTTTTCTGTCATTACTTTCACTATGCAAAATTTGAAAATTACCCCCGTCAAACTCATGGTCAACATCAATAAATTCCTTTGTATGTCTGACGAGAACACTGTTGTAACAGCGTTCCAAAGGAACATCACTCTTGTGTTCCTCTATCCTAGTATTAAGAAGTCTACCAGTCTGTCGCAAGTAATTCATCTTACAGATCCTGCAAGTTATTTTATGAACAAAACCACCCTTTTCAAAATTATCCAAAAGGTATTTGAAAAAATTTATCACTGAATCCATTTAACTTTAATAGGGATATGAGTGATTATCAATTTTCAAATGCAAAAGGTATCAAATACTTTAAAAATTAATTTAAAGGTTTTTCAAAATTGAAGAAATTTATATTAGATTAAAATCCAAATTAAAAATCCTATTAAACGTCCAATAATCACATTGATGCAAACTCCCGAAAAAGAAGAATCCAACGATCAAATTTTATTTTATCCGAACAATTTTTCTACACATATAAATAGTTTAATCACCTGTTTCCGTAGAATTGTAAAATGAAAGAAATTATTGATCAATTTTTTTTACGAAATTCATAAAAATAATACATCAGGTCAAAAATTCCAGATTATAAACTAAAGGGATTCAAAAACGCTTTTGTGAACAAAAATTTGTATAATTAGCAATAAACTTTGATGTACGACATTTTTTTGTAATTATAAAAATGTAAGAACAAAAACTGAGATTCAGTAATATGAGAAAATGAAGTATGATTCTGTTTTAGAGAGATTTTATTATCTGTTCTTGCATGAAATGGACAGACTAGGTTTTACTCGGGTAAACCCGGTTATACATCATAGCCACGGACTAAGTCGAGTGACTGATGAGATTAGAATATTAAAAGTTAATTCAAATAATTTAATACGATGGTTGAAACCTCCTGCCATGATGTTGCAGGTATACAATTACGAGCGGCCATGAGCGTTGGAGGTGACAACAGTTATTATTATTATTATTATTATTATTGTTATTATTATTTCAAACTTGTTCTTGGTTAAACCCGATTTTTTATTACAGCTATGGACAAACATAAGTGAATTCACAAATGATGAGACTTGTCACTCACATGAGTCATTCAGGAGAATTGGAACGAAGCCGGGAGAAAATTGTACTGGAAGAAAACCGGGATAAAGCCGCCACAAAAATATTACACCGGGATATTTTCCGTGTTTCGAAATTCGTACATTTTGTAATTTAAAAAAAATTGAACAGAAAACATATACTATTCAAAGTGTTCAGAATAATTAAGCTTTAAAGGTTCACAATATTTTTCAAAATACTTGAAATGTTGTAATTTTGACCGGTAAATATAACAGTGAGTTTTTTAGAAGAGATCACATTTTTGAGTAAAATAATCCATCCGCTCGATTTGAATGTCACTTCATACGAGATATCGCTTTCAATACGCAACCCTAAAAGAATGTAACCTTTAAGGACTTGAAATTTAAGTTTCTTCATAGATTAATTTTTCGAATCTTAAAATTCACAATATTAAAGTTTTAAATTCAAAAAATTTATTCGAAGTGATAGGACCATTCCTCTATAAAATATTCCGAAATTTCATATTAAAATCCTTCGTAGTTAGTTTGGAATTTGATAATTTTAGACATAAATATAAACGAATTTCGAACCGGAAAGCCTAAAATTGTACAAATTCAAAAAATGTAATCATGTTATAGCAATTACGTTGCGTACTATGTATTCTAATTTTTCATATATCTTAACATTTTTCAAGTTTCAGTCGAAGATTTAAACTTATAAATCATTTCAAATTGAAAAACATTTGACTGGAAAATCGCAAGAGTGAATAATAATTTTTAAAGAAAATTTGACATTAAAAATGTCTGCTGGGCTTAAAAAATTGACTTGCTTACACTTCCATATTTTACAGATTTTTCCTACAATTACCTCTCAAGAATAACCGTCCATCCCCACCTTATATCTATTTTGATTGCTTTTATAGCCAAGCCTTCCTCGCCTTGCCTCGCACGCATGTCGCTATTTTCTCGCTATGCTTCACATTGACAGCCTCTGTCTCCTCGGCTAACACCTGGTACTTATCTTTTATTTACAATAGTTACAGTTTTCTTATACCCCTATACTCTCTTACTTACAATCTTTTCTTCTCTAATCCTCTTCCTTCTTCCTTCTCTGCTTCCCCAGCTTATCCACCACCCCCTTCACCCATGCTGCTGCCTTTTGCCCCCCCTTTTATGCAACAATACCTCCATGCTTATCCCACTCCTTTCTACCTCTTCACACTTCTCCAATCTCCAACCTATTAAAAATTCATTCATCTGTAATCCATTCGTTCCAAAATATCTTTCCTTTTCTACCTCCATCTTCGAACCCCTACTTCTGTTCTCCTTTTCCCAAAAACACTCCCTGACCAACTTACGACCCCCTCTTCCAAAAATTTCTGTTCATAGTTACACGCTCAACTCCCCGTTATAATCACTAAACTCGTTCTTCATGTCTCCCTCCTAACACTATTGCGTATATTTTACATGCCGTATCCATTAGCGTAATTCCTTGATAATTTACCAGCCTCTCCCAATTTCCTTTCTTATACAGTTGTATGATCAACCCCTCCTTCCACCCTCTTGGGAATCATCCCTTTCGGGGTTCCTTCATTTCACTTTCTGCACTTCTTTGCACCTTTCTCTTCCTAATTTTATGTTCCCTATCCAACAACGGCTTCACCATTCCCGTCTTATTCTTCCTGAATACCTTCTTTTGCACACACCATTTCACGTTATCTTTTTAATTCTCCAGTATCTCTTCCAATGAGTCTTCCTTAAAGCTCACGTTGCAAAAGTGCTCCTGATACTTCTCTATCGCCTCTCTTGTCCATAAAACCCTCGCCACCGCCCAGTCTATGCCCTCCATCCAGTATCTTAGAATCTCCCCCTCTTTATTTATTATCTTATCCTACGATTTTTTTGGGAAGCTCTCCCCTTCTTGGTATATGCCCCCTCCTCCCCAATTGTCGCATTAAAGCCCCCCACTATAGTACCACCATACCCTTATCTCTCCTGCCTAGTAAGTTTTCCACCCTTTCTTTAATCCTTTCCATCCTATCCTTAGTGTACACAGTCCCAAACTTATACATGGCCCCTCCTATATTTACAACCCTTATTTGTACGCCTTGCGCCTCTTCCTCTCTATTAACTTCTTCCTCTAATCTCTTCCTTACCCTTGTTATAATTCCCCCACTAGCCTTTCCTTTCCTCTTCACTCTGACCGCCTCCTGCAGCCTCCACCTTTACCCCCTTGGCAACTTTAGCTCTACTCTATCCCGATCGTATCTCTCTATCCACGCCTTTACCAGTTCAATCGCATCAAATTCCTGAATATACCCCCAGAAATCATCATCTTTCTTCTTTACTTCTGCTACGTTCCAGTACAGCACCTTTAACACTCCTCTACCCTGCTTTGCTCCCACTCCCTACTTTTCATGAAACAAATTCCTCTGAACTTCCTTCAACGCCACATTGTGCTCATCCCATATCCACATTTTCTCATCGATTTTTGTTTACCGATATCCTACCTTCGCCGCTTTTCCTTCCCTCCTCTTCTTCCTAACCGTGTCATTTAGCATTCTCTGCACATCCATTTCGTTTCTAGTCCAATATTGATCGATGAAAACCATCTCCTTTATACTATTTTTGTTACGCATTGCCCCCAATTTTTCTTCCCAGCTCTCCAATTCTACCACTGCCACTCCATTCTCCTTTGTCCCCCTCTCTTTAGCTGCAATTCTCATATTACTATATTATTTCGCCTATCTGCCTTCTCTCTTCTCTCCAGCCTCAAATCCATTGTCCTTATCCTTTCCCTATCCGCTGTCTCCTTCTTTTCATTCTTACACTCTCCTAATACCTTCTTCAATGATCTTCATTTAACCCTCTTCTTCATTCCTTACCGAAAACACTTCCCTTTACAGACCGTCTGCTTTCCCCCTCAGCTCTTTTACTCCTTTTTCCCATCTCTCATGTCTTACCCTCAGGTCCTCCCTAATACTTTCCACCTGCCCCATAGCCCCCCTTATGTCCTTCCTCAACCCTCTGACCTCACGTATCAACACCCCGAGAGCCTCCTTCAACGCCTGTCCGTTCATTTGTAGGAGGGGGGGGGGCTACGTGTTCGTACGCGTATTTTAAAGGCGCTTTGACGCGCTTTTCTTCGGACTCTCTTAACTGTCCCTTTTCCTCTTTAAGATATTGTCGCTTCCTTCGCTCCGATGCTGCCCTCTCCGTGACGCGACACTCGACATCGGGCTACGCACATCTGGCTGTCGTCTCCTTCTGGAAATTTCCTCCCCGGCTAATTCACTACCAGCACTGCCAGTACTTTTGCTGACCACCTTCCTCTCTTCTGTCGGTAACTGTGACCTATCCATGCAAAAAAGTACGTACTGCAACCAACAGATGTCTCTCAAGGCAGATGTCGCTTACTGCCCCTTTATTTGCACTATTTCACCCCTCGAAGCCCCTGCAGACACCCTTTTCTCTCACCTAACATCCCCGACTACTACGAGAATCACCATTGTTAACTATAAAGGCTCAAACTTCTGATCACAATACAACCCGCTCCTTCATCCACCTAACCTAATTTTCCCTATCTAGCCAAATCCGACCCCACAAATACAATGAAAATTAATTTTTAACTCCCCAATTCACGCCTCGCAACCCTAGTCACCTTCTAGACTTCCACCTTCACACGTCACTCACACCTTTCACACAAACTCCGTCAAAACTTCTCAGCATCTGCCACTGCACACTTTCTTACTACTGCCACCAGCATGCAAGTCCAAGGATTTAAAATATAAAAATTTAACTATGCAGCTGAAAATGATACGATAGTAAATGGATAATTTCGAAAATTTTAAATGTTTACAATTCTAGAGTAGCGAAGTTACATAAGAAATGCTGGATTACAATTCTTCCCTTTTATTGGTTATAATTTCGCATATAAAACTTAATTGGTTGAATTTTAAAAAATTGTCATTAGCAATTTTAAAATTATTAGTTTTTAAGTAATATAAATTCACTTCAAATAATTGAACTTGCAAATGGCTTGATTATAAAAAAAGTTTTAATATTACAATTTTTTTGAAATTTGTTGTACAATTTAATTTATTATTTGATTCTATAGTAAGTTTTCTGATCAGCTTTAATCTTAATTATAATTTCTTTATGTAATAGCAATTTAAATTTCTAAAATTTATGAAGTTTTTACTTTGAGAGATTCAATTTAGTTTTCAATATTAAATTGTCAAATCTGAATTCTTCTTCATTTGTTTAAACACTCTCCCATCTTCCATTTTCTCTTATCATTATCAATTTTAAATTTTGACATTAGTCTGCAGTACTACTTCGTAACTTTCCTTCTTTCAGAGACATTAACCCACCTCCCCTCCCTCATGGTTCCCCAAGATCCGTTTCGCTAGCACCATAATGTTGGGCTTTTTTGGGCTTTTCAAAAATACATAAGTAAAGTTTTGAAAAACAACCCCTATCTACGAAAAACCACCTTTAAAATAAAATATGCACTTAAGCTAAATGTAAGGGTATCAGAATTTTTGGGCTTTTTTGGGCTTTTCTTGGTCACCAATATCGATTTTTGGAGTCTTTTATTTTTCTCAAACAAAAGAGAGTTTCAGCATGGACCTTTTGGATTTTTGGACCTTTTTAGGTTTTTAAAAATTGTTAAAAAAGCTAAACCTCCATTGACGGCTTTAACTAAACCCTGCACAGCTGCCTTCAGTAACAAAATCCGTAAAGATTTAAATTATATATAACTACCACAAAGACTTTCCTAAAAATCTTTTTCATATCCTTATCTCAACGGTACCATTAAAAACCTCTTGAGAACATACTAATATTACACAATCCCTAGATATTACACCTATCAAATTTGATGAACCAAATCTCACCTTTTATCCATCAAAAAATGGTTAAAAATATTACAAAATTAAGAATAAGCAACACAAATAGCTTTCAATGCCTCTAGTGGATACATACCCTCACGTTCGTATTCCGCAGGTGTCCAGAACTAGCCGTATCAAATTTAGTGAATCGAGTCTTAGCTGTCTTCAACTAAAAACTGCAAAAAATTGAATATTAAAAATAATAACCCCAGACAACATTTCAACACTCTATTTGATATATCTATTTCCCTAGTAATATTCCGCAAGCCATAGGAGCTATCCCTATGAAATTTAACGAATATACTATCAGTTGTCTTTAAATAAGACCCACAAAAAATGTAAAATGAATTAAAATCAGTAAAACCACTTTTAAAGACCCTATTTAATATATCTATCTCGACAGTAATATTTCACGCCCGCTAAGAACCACCCCTATCACATTTAGCGAACGAAGTCTCACCTTTTATAAATTAAAATGTTAAGAAATATTTCTAATTTTAAATAATCACCACACACAGCTTAATTAATTAATTTTTAAAATTGAAAAATTTTTTTTGTGGATGGTGCGAGCGGGCAACACCTCCACCGCAAACCCCTATTTTTAAAGGAAAAATCGGAATTGGTCACCAAAAAGAGCCGAAAAAAGCTTAAAATTCAGATATGCTTACATTTAGTTCGAGTGCATATTTCATTTTGAGGGTAGTTTTTTAAAGATAGGCTTGTTTTTCAAAATTGATGTTTGCATTTTTAAAGAGCCCAAAATAGTGCAAAAATCTGGCGCTGTTGATTTTTTCAATTTTTCAAAGTTTATGCAATGAAGGTGCTGGTCGTCAGCACCTAGAGCAAAATGTCCGGTTTTTTAAGAAAAATAATAGATCCCGAAAATATAGATTAGTGACAAAGAAGAGCCAAAAAAAGCAAAAATTCTGATAGGTTTACATTTCTATGCTGAGCATATTTAATTTTGAAGGTAGTTTTTGAAAGATAGGGTTTATTTTTTTTAAATTAATTTTTGTACTTTTTGACAGCTCAAAAAAAGCCGAAAATTCTGGCGTTGTTGATATTTGTAATTTTTTAATTTTGCTGTATTGGACGTGGTATTAGGCAGCATCTCCACAGTAAACCTCTATTTTTTAGAAAAATAAGACTCGAAAAATAGGCATTTGTGCCCAAGAAGAGCCCAAAAACCCAAAATACAAATATGCGCACATTTAGTTTTAGTGCATGTTTCATTTTAAGGGTAGTTTTTTATAGATAGGATTTGTTTTTGAAATTATTGTTTGCAGTTCTTGAAAGCCCAAAAAACACCAAACATTTTGGCGTGTTTTATTCTTTTATTTGTTCAATTTTCTGTAGTGGAGGTGCTGGCGGTCAGCCCCGTCACCCAAAAGTCGATTTTTTGATAAAACTGAAAGATTTCAAAAATCGGCATCGGTATCCAAAGAAAGCCCAAAAAAGCCCAAATCTATGTTATAAAGAAAGTATTTCAATTCCGTTATGAAGGTGCTAGAGCGACGCACCTGGTTCCACCTGCCATTTAACCATTCTATACCAACTGTTGTACCTTGAATCTACGACTTTTCCTATCGTTCATCAGTCTGACTTGCCCGTATCTCTTCCTGTATATCCTCCCACTCTCTACCCCTCACTTTAATGCCACATTCACACTTCATTTCATATCTCTCCTTCTCCCATTTTGTATTACCCCCGTTACCCCTCTTCTCTTTATTCAGAACATCCTTGGTACATGCTTGTGCAATTTTGCTTCCCTCTCCCCTTCTAAGTTTCTTTTCGTAGTGTAAGGCTCTTTTCACATGCCTCACCACTATTTTTCTCGTCCTATTTTTTCCCTTAGCATATAACCGAAATCCGAATCAAACTCCTAGGTAGCAAAACTCATCCGCCAACTCCACCACCACGCCATTTATCATCCAATCGTACTCTAAAGTACCCCTTTTATTTCTGAAAAGCATCATCTTGGTCTTGCTTATATTCACTGTTAATTCCTTTTTTCTGGCAAAGTCTTTAAATACTCTCTTTAACAGATTCATACCCTAATTTATCATCCGCTACTAGCACTACGGGCTATGCATATGCTAGTGATTACAGTTTGCCCGTTCCTGATGTTGTCCCCTCTTTTCCTATTCTCTCGAAATTCTCCTCTAAATCAGTTAGAAGAATACTAAATAGAAGTGGGCTCAATGGACACCCTTGCTTGAGCCATCTTCCTGTCTGGAATTAGTCAAATTTCTTTTCTTCTAGCTTCACCCTTTTCTTAGTATTCAAAAATACTTCTATTATCCTCTCTATTAAACTTTTGTCTGCTCATCTCTTTTTCATGGCCGCCCTTACACCCTCCTGTTAACCGTGTCAAATGGTGCGTTGAAGTCTCACAAACAATGCGATTAGCTTCTCTTTCTTCTATGCCTTGTTGCAAATCCTCGACATCTGTTTCCTCATTCCTAATCTTCCATATTTTATTGTTTTATTTCCCAATGCATCTTCCCCTGTTGTCCTCGCCCCAATCGACCACTTTTCTTCCTTTTCCCTTCACTCGATATTCGACTCATCCTAACAGACCCTTGAATTCCTTCGTCCACTCTTTCACTCCTATTTCTCACTTTATTTCCTTTATTTCTCCTTTTTCCCTATTAATTATTTTCCATTCCCTCCCTTCTTTTACCGCTTTCTCTATTTCTTACATGTACCTTTCATTCTCCTTTTGTTTTTTCTCCTTTATTATTCTTTCGTGCTACCTTTTTCTCCTACTGAATTCTCCCTTTTCCATTTCTTCTTTTCTCTACTTTCTTACACGCTTATTCTTCCTATCTTCACATTCCCAGCACCCATCGTCCCACCAGCCTCTGCTGAACCCCTATTTTTTCTCGGTCTCGCCTCTTGCCTCACTTCCTATCACCCGCTATCTCCTTGTTTTCTATTTTTCTCTAAATTCTCTTAACTTTTCCTTCCCCCAAATGACCATTTTCAATTTCTGTTTTCTCTTTTCGTTTCTCTTCCTCTTCTAGAATGTAATCTATTACTGTGTACACTATACCCGCGTACATATATTCATCTTCTTCATCTCCCCTTGTATCATCGTTTTAATTTTCTTATAAATACTTTCTTTTCTTCATTCCATACTTCTTCCTCTTATTCCCCGACCCATGCATTTGAATCCCCTCATATTTAAAACCGCCTCTCCTCTTTTTCCTCTGTGCATTTCCTGATTGTTCCCTACACTCTCTCCTTTCCTCTTCTTCTG
>NC_046663.1:25993518-25995162 GCF_010883055.1 Belonocnema kinseyi
TCCATTTCAGCAAAATTACGGCTTGCCTGCGTCAGGCTAAGTACATCGCGAGCCAGAAGCAAGAGGCTGTTCTTCTGGGATCACGAAATGTAGTCCGTCAACGCTGTCCCTAATAAAATTCTAAAAAGATCGGTAGCTCTAAAAACACATTCAGTGGTAAATTCTTCATCTCCAACCATGCACTCTTTTGCGTAAGGTCATCCGCGGCTAGAGAACGGACTCCGAAAAACAGTGTCGTACGAAATTTTTTGCGCGAATTTCCCGCTCTTGCTTATCTTCTAGGATAGAAGGAGCAGGAGTAGATCACGTACATGTTCAGGTTTCGTCGGGATTAGTTGTTTATAGAAACCATGATTTTAGCTTCCGAAGCCTACAACTTACTATAATTTTCATTTAAAAAATATTAAAACGAAGTTTTTCTGGCGTTGACGTCGCTGTAGGGCATGAGCTTTCCTCGAATGACTTTGACGGCTATGTCGGCTGTCGCATTGCGACTAAAGAGGTTTCCCGTACCAGAGGGGCAGAGAACTAAGAGGAAAGAAACTAAGAGGAACACCAAAACCCATAATTTATAATGGAGAATATTTTGAAATGATTTTGGCTTCCCAGCGATGATCGGGGCACCCCCGGAGTCATCGCTGGGTGCCACAGAGATGGTCAGATAGGTGTCACTAATCAAAGATCTAGCCCGTTAAAAAATCTGTGACAAACGTTAAACAGTGGAACATCAACTTTGCCTGCTGAGGATATTTTGGTTAGCGATAGCAATTTCCAGCCAACCACCTCAACAGAAATAACGTTGGAAAGCATAAAATGAGATACCATAATGAAAGAGGCATTGGTGCGTCTCAAATTAAGAAAGTGTAAAGTTTAAAACCAAAGGTTAAAAAGCATGTTACTTTAGGAGGAAATTTGATGCAAAGTATCTTTACATTCAAAAGCTAGCCACAAGAATAATTGAGCAGAATCTAACTAACTAAAAACGCTCAATATCTCTAAACAGAGGTGGTAAAGCATGAGCAGAATAAAGGGTGGCGCTTGAGATTGCTTAAGGTTGAAAGAAGAATCGAAGGGGTAGAGAGCGAAAGGGAAAAGAACGTAATAGTAAAGGGTTTGAAAGTGAACAGGGAAGAAAAGTGAAATATTTTGGGAAGCTAATAAGAGACATCAGCGCGCAATTCAGAGTGAAAGGGATAAAAAGACTGGGCGGAAAGAAAGAGGGAGAAAAAGAAGTTATTCAAAGAAAGAAATGAAAAAATCAAAAAATACATGACATCACGGCAAAGGAGAAAAAAGTCGATAATCAAGAAAAAGGCATGATCTGAGAGGAGTGAAGGTAATAGGGTAAGGATTGGCAGAGATCTGATATGGGTGAACGGAGAGATATAGATTTAGCACGATCAAGTAGAAGAACTAAGAGAGGGTAGAAAACGGATAGCGAATGAAGAAGAGAAAGGGAATGAACAGGGGAACAAAAGTGTCACAGGCGGGGGGGCAAGAGAACTTGAATGAAAAGTTCAAAGGAAGCACATGCAAGAAGAATGACGTCAAAGTAGCGTTCTGAAACGTGTCAGGATTAAAAAATAAGGACAAAGGATTTTGGGAGAATTACAGAAGTGAAATGGGTTAATGATGAGTGAGACG
>NC_046663.1:25995262-25996911 GCF_010883055.1 Belonocnema kinseyi
TCCACTCTTTCACTCCTATTTCTCAATTTATTTCCTTTATTTCTCCTTTTTCCCTATTAATTATTTTCCATTCCCTCCCTTCTTTTACCGCTTTCTCTATTTTTTACATGTACCTTTCATTCTCCTTTTGTTTTTTCTCCTTGATTATTCTTTCGTGCTACCTTTTTCTCCTACTGTATTCTCCCTTTTCCATTTCTTCTTTCCTCTACTTTCTTACACGCTTATTCATCCTATCTTCACATTCCCAGCACCCATCGTCCCACCAGCCTCTGCTGAACCCCTATTTTTTCTCGGTCTCGCCTCTTGCCTCACCTCCTATCACCCCCTATCTCCTTGTTTTCTATTTTTCTCTAAATTCTCTTAACTTTTCCTTCCCCCAAATGACCATTTTCAATTTCTGTTTTCTCTTTTCGTTTCTCTTCCTCTTCTAGAATGTAATCTATTACTGTGTACACTATACCCGCGTACGTATATTCACCTTCTTCATCTCCCCTTGTATCATCGTTTTAATTTTCTTATAAATACTTTCTTTTCTTCATTCCATACTTCTTCCTCTTATTCCCCGACCCATGGATTTGAATCCCCTCATATTCAAAAAACCGCCTCTCCTCTTTTTTCTCGGTGCATTTCCTGATTGTTCCCTACACTCTCTCCTTTCCTCTTCTTCTGTACATTCGTACTACATCCAGAATAACTTTTCCTCATTCGATTCTTCTACTTACTGTTCCATCCTTTTTCTTTTAAATACTCTTCCTTTTCTCCCTCAAACATCAGCTCCTTTCTTACCCCTGGCACCATGCCACCCATTCCTCTACCTTTCACATGCTTCTTTCTTCCTGCTTGCATCTTCTAGTCATATACTTTCGGTAATGTTGTTTTCATGCCTTACAACTTCTTTTTATCCAACCACGTCTCACTCATCATTAACCCATTTCACTTCTGTAATTCTCCCAAAATCCTTTGTCCTTATTTTTTAATCCTGACACGTTTCAGAACGCTACTTTGACGTCACTCTTCTTGCATTTGCTTCCTTTGAACTTTTCATTCAAGTTCTCTTGCCCCCCCCCCCCCCCCCCTGTGACACTTTTGTTCCCCTGTTCATTCCCTTTGTCTTCTTCATTCGCTATCCGTTTTCTACCCTCTCTTAGTTCTTCTACTTGATCGTTCTAAATCTATATCTCTCCGTTCACCCATATCAGATCTCTGCCAATCCTTACCCTATTACCTTCACTCCTCTCAGACCATGCCTATTTCTTGATTATCGACTTTTTTCTCCTTTGCCGTGATGTCATGTATTTTTCGATTTTTTCATTTCTTTCTTTGAACAACTTCTTTTTCTCCCTCTTTCTTTCCTCCCAGTTTTTTTATCCCTTCCACTCTGACTTGCGCGCTGATGTCTCTTATTAGCTTCCCAAAATATTTCACTTTTCTTCCCTGTTCACTTTCAAACCCTTTACTATTATGTTCTTTTCCCTTTCGCTCATTCTGATCATGCTTTATCACCTCTGTTTAGAGATATTGAGCGTTTTTAGTTAGCTAGATTCTGCTCAATTGTGGGTCCGGATGCAATAAGGGCACATAAAATTTTTTCGTGCGAAAACGAAGTCCCCTGGAGGCTTTAGAAAAAATTTTCGAATTTTCATTTTCAA
>NC_046663.1:25997011-25999028 GCF_010883055.1 Belonocnema kinseyi
TCTTCTTGCATTTGCTTCCTTTGAACTTTTCATTCAAGTTCTCTTGCCCTCCCCCCCCCTGTGACACTTTTGTTCCCCTGTTCATTCCCTTTGTCTTCTTCATTCGCTATCCGTTTTCTACCCTCTCTTATTTCGTCTACTTGATCGTTCTAAATCTATATCTCTCCGTTCACCCATATCAGATCTCTGCCAATCCTTACCCTATTACCTTCACTCCACTCAGACCATGCCATTTTCTTGATTATCGACTTTTTTCTCCTTTGCCGTGATGTCATATATTTTTCGATTTTTTCATTTCTTTCTTTGAACAACTTCTTTTTCTCCCTCTTTCTTTCCTCCCAGTCTTTTTATCCCTTCCACTCTGACTTGCGCGCTGATGTCTCTTATTAGCTTCCCAAAATATTTCACTTTTCTTCCCTGTTCACTTTCAAACCCTTTACTATTATGTTCTTTTCCCTTTCGCTCTCTACCCCTTCGATTCTTCTTTCAACCTAAAGCAATCTCAAGCGCCACCCTTCATTCTGCTCATGCACCAATGCCTCACGCACCAATGCCTCTTTCATTATGGTATCTCACTTTATGCTTTCCAACTTTATTTCTGTTGAGGTGGTTGGCTGGAAATTGCTATCGCTAACCAAAATATCCTCAGCAGGCAAAGTTGATGTTCCACTGTTTAACATTTGTCACAGATTTTTTAACGGGCTAGATCTTTGATTAGTGACATCTACCTGACCATCTCTGTGGCACCCAGCGATGACTCCGGGGGTGCCCCGATCATCGCTGGGAAGCCAAAATCATTTCAAAATATTCTCCATTATAAATTATGGGTTTTGGTGTTCCTCTTAGTTTCTTTCCTCTTAGTTCTCTGCCCCTCTGGTACGGGAAACCGTACCAGAGGTACGTACCTCTGGTACGTACCGTACCAGAGGTCGGCTGTCGCAATGCGACAGCCGACATAGCCATCAAAGTCATTCGAGGAAAGCTCATGCCCTAGAGCGACGTAAACGCCAGAAAAATTTCTTTTTAATACCTTAGTATACAGAAACCGCATTTGATGCCAAGAAATTTCCTGCAGAATATGCAGAGCGTGTCATGTATACACTCTCTGCAGGAGATAGAGTCAATCGTACAAAATGAGAAGTGCTCAATTTTCTGGAACTACAATATATTTAAACAATTATTTAATCCCAAAAGATGTCAAAAATAATTGTATTTTCTGCTTGAAATGTACTTGTTTGTCATTGCTTGGAGTAGTAAATTTTTCTAAAAAATTATAAAATCATTTAAACAATTATTTATCGTCTATTTTCCAAATTTCTGAAAATTGAGCCAGAGATGTCCACTTTTCTAAATTGGTACCCCATGCTACGTTGAATAATTACATAATTTAGATAGATTTCTCCCTATTTTTAATAAATTTCTATTTGTTTAAACAATCTTTATTTACTTAATCAGTTTTTTTTGATAAGTAAATAGTGTATTACATGTAAGTATAACGTATAGAAAGAATAGATCAATCACTTTTCAATTGTTAAAACAAATATAATTTGTTTAAATAATTATTTTTCGAAAAATACCTTTGAAAGCGTATTTTCTCAGTTAAACATAATATTTAATGATTTCAGCGAGAAGCATATTCTGCTAAAAGCCTAATGTTATTATTTGTACAATTAATTATTGTTTTTTTCTTTAAATTTCCGTGAAATTAAGTATAGATGATTTATATCAACAAAACAACAACTTCAAAATTGTTTAAATAATTAAATAATGTTTTCAGAAAAATTGTGTACTCCAAAAAATGACAAACAATTATATTTCAATCATAAAATATGATTTTTTTCATTTGTTGGGATTCATTTTTTAATTTTTTGGAGCCGAGTGATTTATGGAAGTCCCCAAGAGAGAAGAAACGTATATCCATAATTTGTACGTTCCATATTTCTAACTTCCTTGCACTTTCTTCTGTCTTTCGATTAACACCACACTGAATCCCCCGTTAATCATGTCCGCATATGAC
>NC_046663.1:25999128-26000307 GCF_010883055.1 Belonocnema kinseyi
CAACAGATGTCTCTCAAGGCAGATGTCGCTTACTGCCCCTTTATTTGCACTATTTCACCCCTCGAAGCCCCTGCAGACACCCTTTTCTCTCACCTAACATCCGTGACTATTATGAGAATCACCATTGTTAACTATAAAGGCTCAAACTTCTGATCACAATACAACCCGCTCCTTCATCAACCTAACCTAATTTTCCCTATCTAGCCAAATCCGACCCCACAACTACAATGAAAATTAATTTTTAACTCTCCAATTCACGCCTCGCAACCCTAGTCACCTTCCAGACTTCCACCTTCACACGTCACTCACATCTTCCACACAAACTCCGTAAAAACTTCTCAGCATCTGCCACTGCACACTTTCTTACTACTGCCACCAACATACAAGTACAAGGATTTAAAATATAAAAATTTAACTATGCAGCTGAAAATGATACGGTAGTAAATGGATAATTTCGAAAATTTTAAATGTTTACAATTTTAGAGTATCGAAGTTACACAAGAAATGCTGGATTACAATTCTTCCCTTTTATTGGTTATAATTTTGCATATAAAACTTAATTGGTTGAATTTTAGAAAATTGTCATTAGCAGTTTTAAAATTATTAGTTTTTAAGTAATATAAATTCACTTCAAATAATTGAACTTTCAAATGGTTTGATTATAAAAAAAGTTTTAATATTACAATTTTTTTGAAATTTGTTGTATAATTTAATTTATTATTTGATTCTATAGTAAGTTTTCTGATCAGCTTTAATCTTAATTATAATTTCTTTTTGTAATAGCAATTTCAAAAATACATAAGTAAAGTTTTGAAAAACAACCCCTATCTACGAAAAACCACCTTTAACATAAAATATGCACTTAAACTAAATGTAAGGGTATCAGAATTTTGGGCTTTTTTGGGCTTTTCTTGGTCACCAATATCGATTTTTGGAGTCTTTTATTTTTCTCAAACAAAACAGAGTTTCAGTATGCACCTTTTGGATTTTTGGACCTTTTTAGGCTTTTAAAAATTGTTAAAAAAGCTAAACCTCCATTGACGGCTTTAACTAAACCCTGCACAGATGCCTTCAGTTACAAAATCCGTAAAGATTTAAATTATATATAACTACCACAAAGACTTTCCTAAAAATCTTTTTCATATCCTTATCTCAACGGTACCATTAAAAACCTCTTGA
>NC_046663.1:26000407-26001624 GCF_010883055.1 Belonocnema kinseyi
TCTAGGGATTGTGTAATATTAGTATGTTCTCAAGAGGTTTTTAATGGTACCGTTGAGATAAGGATATGAAAAAGATTTTTAGGAAAGTCTTTGTGGTAGTTAGATATAATTTAAATCTTTACGGATTTTGTAACTGAAGGCAGCTGTGCAGGGTTTAGTTAAAGCCGTCAATGGAGGTTTAGCTTTTTTAACAATTTTTAAAAGCCTAAAAAGGTCCAAAAATCCAAAAGGTCCATGCTGAAACTCTGTTTTGTTTGAGAAAAATAAAAGACTCCAAAAATCGATATTGGTGAGCAAGAAAAGCCCAAAAAAGCCCAAAATTCTGATACCCTTACATTTAGTTTAAGTGCATATTTTATTTTAAAGGTGGTTTTTCGTAGATAGGGGTTTTTTTCAAAACTTTACTTATGTATTTTTGAAATTGCTATTACATAAAGAAATTATAATTAAGATTAAAGCTGATCAGAAAACTTACTATAGAATCAAATAATAAATTAAATTATACAACAAATTTCAAAAAAATTGTAATATTAAAACTTTTTTTATAATCAAACCATTTGAAAGTTCAATTATTTGAAGTGAATTTATATTACTTAAAAACTAATAATTTTAAAACTGCTAATGACAATTTTCTAAATTTCAACCAAATAAGTTTTATATGCAAAATTATAACCAATAAAAGGGAAGAATTGTAATCCAGCATTTCTTATGTAACTTCGATACTCTAAAATTGTAAACATTTAAAATTTTCGAAATTATCCATTTACTACCGTATCATTTTCAGCTGCATATTTAAATTTTTATATTTTAAATCCTTGTACTTGTATGTTGGTGGCAGTAGTAAGAAAGTGTGCAGTGGCAGATGCTGAGAAGTTTTTACGGAGTTTGTGTGGAAGGTGTGAGTGACGTGTGAAGGTGGAAGTCTAGAAGGTGACTAGGGTTGTGAGGCGTGAATTGGAGAGTTAAAAATTAATTTTCATTGTAGTTGTGGGGTCGGATTTGGCTAGATAGGGAAAATTAGGTTAGGTTGATGAAGGAGCGGGTTGTATTGTGATCAGAAGTTTGAGCCTTTATAGTTAACAATGGTGATTCTCGTAGTAGTCGGGGATGTTAGATGAGAGAAAAGGGTGTCTGCAGGGGCTTCGAGGGGTGAAATAGTGCAAATAAAGGGGCAGTAAGCGACATCTGCCTTGAGAGACATCTGTTGGTTGCAGTAC
>NC_046663.1:26001724-26003282 GCF_010883055.1 Belonocnema kinseyi
ATTTACAAGAAGACTTTTAGGATATTTTGCTTTATCCATAAACAATAATATGATAACAAAAATCATATTTTTAGCATTGCAACGCGAGATAGAGAAAAATGGTTGAAAAAAGGTTTGCGGTTTCTTATTTATTTTAATGTGGTTCATAAAATATATCCTACACTCAATTAAGTAGAAAATTCAAAATATGTATGAAGACGCACATAAATAGTGCGATCTACAAGCTATCTTTTTTCATAAAGTCTCATTCAAGCATTCTAAATGCAAAGAATACATACCCAAGCGCGAATCGCGAGGATATATATTATCGAGTGCAAAGCGAGGTTCAAAAGCGATCCGCGCGCAGAGCGCCATGAGAATGTGCCCGCGAGGCGGTCACATTTTTTTAATTTAAGATTTATGATTTTGTTAATAATTCATTTCTTTAGTTAAAAAATTAGCCATTTGATTAAAAACTTTTTGTTCCTTTGAATGAAAGGGAATTTTTTTTATCGAAAATTGAACTAATTTCTGAAAATCCGATTTTTTTAAGCATTACATTTTTGACTAAAAATTCAACTACTCTATTTTTTGTTGAAATGTTAACATTTTCAGATGCAAATTTAAGTATTTTGTTGAAAATTTATATATTTGTTTAAAATTAAACCATTTTTTTAATTCATGCAATTTGTAGAAAATTCGTCTTTTTTGTATAAAATTAATCTTATTGGTTGAAAATTCGCCTTTTTTGATAGGCATAAAATTCAACTATTCCAGTAGAAGACTCATCCTTTTAGTTGATTTATCAGTTCGGTTGAAAATGAGTTTTTTCATCTAAAAACTCAACCGATCCACTTTGCGGGAAACTTGCCCTTTTCTGGTTCAAAATTTGAGAATTTGTATTTGAATTTGTCTTTTCTAAATTAAATTAAATTTATTTTGTTTAATTATTAATTTTACATATCTTATTTTACACATTTTTTCATAGAAATCCCTTTTAATAGGATATTTACCGTTTTCGCCAATACACAACAATGCATCTGTGGTACAAATTGAGACTGATGAATACCGTTGTAGCATTTAATATAAAGAAAAATCTTGTTGTGTGGTACTTCCAATTATCAAATTACTTGGAAAGGGGTAGCAAGCTCGGTGAACTCAATAAGGGGAAATGGTGAATTTTCAGAACATGGGCGAGGGGCGTTGAGAGGCAGCGAGGGGAGTCAAATTATTTTTATTGGACATCGCAGATGGCGCTGACGCGAAAAACAAAAGGCCATGCGCGTGCGCTCAAAGTAAATTCTTTGTTGTCATCGTCTGCTGCATGATGCACTTGTAAAAGTTAGAAATTTAATAAAAATGGATAACAAAACGTATACAGTGAGTGGTTGTTGATGTAAGAAGTTGAATGACAAGCATTAGCGTTTTTGAGCCTAAATGATACTTCTGACAATACTGTTCAAAAGCAAGTCGATACTTTTTTTTATTATTATTATTACACCATTAAGCCATTTCCCTTTCGGGGTAGGCGTGACTCACTCGGCAGGGGAAAGGAGTAGTGTGTGGATGGGATAGAGAT
>NC_046663.1:26003382-26004508 GCF_010883055.1 Belonocnema kinseyi
GTTAGAATTACCCCTTTTGTTAGGGCAGGTATACGCTCGAAGTTATAAGCCGCACGTGTTGTAGTCATAAAAGTTCGACTCAAGAGATAAATTGATGTCTTCAAGACATAGAAACTTGTCTTCAAGCCAATCATTGAAGTCTGGCTCCATCTCAAAACTGAGACATGCTTAAGTCGACCTTTTCGACTTCAGCATGTCTTGATTGGGGGCAACTCAAGTCGAACTCAAGTCGAAGCATTATTACTCGGGTACACTCAACAAAAAGTGCTTAACAAACTTTTTTTTGAACTAAGTAAATTGTTTTGGAACTCCAACTACTGATTTGGTTGTCACAACCAAATTTTTGTAAGAACAACGAAAACAGCTCAATAACATTATTTTGTTGCTGGGACGTTTTTTTGCTTTTACCAGTCTAGTGCCCTCGTAAAAATGCACATTAGGTTATGAATCGAAACTGTTTAAAACACATAGAATACAGATAGGTTTCTATATGGTCTTAAATGGTACTTAAGAGCCTTTTTATTTGAATTTGGTTTTTAAAGGCATGTATTTGACACTTAAAAGGCTACTGGGACTAAAATTAACTCGAAAAAAATGTTTGAATAGGCTCTAATTGTGCACTCGTATGCTTTTACAACACGAATGGGTATGTTTCGTAGTACACAATTGATCGAATTCAAATTCGAAGTTCTGCATTAAAAGTTGCCCTAGAAGAAATATATTAGGTTCTGCTTTTTCACGAATGGTACTAGTTCAAAACAGGTTCTCTGGCAGGTTCTATGAGTGATTTTAACGGCAAATCGGAATTAAATTAATCAGGTTGAAACTCAAAATAATGCTCTTAAAGTAGCTCTACTTGGCCCCTATTAGGTACTGATCTCTTGCGAATGGCACATGTACAAGATATCTTTTCTAAGAGTTTTTAGTAGGAATTCGAATAGCAAATGTGCTTTCATAACTTATACGTAACTTCTAAATATTTTCATTTATTGATTAGGAATTGCTATTTCAAATTAAAAGCCAAGTTAAAAAGTTTGATATAATATTTAGATGAATTAAAAACTGCATTTTATGGAGGTTTTTTTATAGCAGAAAATGTCTTTTCTCGAAAATTTTTAATTTTCCT
>NC_046663.1:26004608-26006663 GCF_010883055.1 Belonocnema kinseyi
GGGGGGGCGTCATTTTTCTAAACTAATAACATTTTTTCAAATTCATTATACCTCTTTTTCATAACTTCAGATGCGCTCAATTGCGCCACCACTAAAAAAATGAACGCTAGCTAATTAATAAAGATATCTGATTTTGGAGGGGGGCCCAGTATAACTTATTGATGAAGTGAATTTCCTTTGGAGTTACGAATGCGCTCATATGCGCCGCTTTTAAAATGAACAAAAAACCGTAATCAACCCCCTCATTTCCACTTGTTACCGATTCAATATCCAATGATATCGTTAAATAACTTTTCGTTTATTATTTCAAATACTTTCATTATTTATTTGTAGATGTCATTGAATAGAGGATTGGTAACAAGTGGTAATGAGGGGGTTGATTATGGTTTTTTGTCAATTTCGAGAGTGGCGCATATGAGCGAATTCGAAACCCCATAGGAAAGTCACTTCATCAACGCGCATTGAAAACTTTTTACTTTGTTGGTCATCATTTGTAAAATTTTGTTATCTCCATGTCTTCGGCAATTTTTAAAATTTTTAAACAACATTTTACGGCACATATGAGCCCATATAAAGACGAATAAATCCATGTAGAAATATAAATCAGGGCACTACACGGAGAAACTGTCAGTTATAAAATTTGATAGTTTAATGTTTATTTTTACAATACCAAAAGAAACTTCCTATAATCTCTAGGACAAACTGTGAAGTTTACAAAACACAATAGAATAGACATTCTATCTATGTTCGTTCTACGCATTTCATATTTTCCCATAGAAAATAGCAAAAAGTGGCAGGATCGAAAGGGCAAAATAAAAATAAATTCGTATACACTGTTTTATATAAACACACATACACACACTTATATATATTAAAGTTGCACGCACTATAAATTTCATACATTAAACATACAATTAGATATTTATATGTTATTCCAATCTTAAAGAGAAAAAATCTGGTTAGAAAAAATCAGCCCTAGCGGGAGAATTGAACACGGGTCTCCGGGGCAGCAGAACGGAGATATTTTCCTGTGATAAATCAAATTATAAGGTTTAGGAATTTTATTATCCTTATGAACTTCGGCGCGTCTAATGAAGTCATTCGGTACTGAATCGTTAATGACTCCATTCAATTATTTTTCCTCTCATTGCACTTTTCCATTGAAAATGGTAATTTTTTTTACCTGTTTTGTAACTTATGTTATTCTAACTGCTAGTTATTGCAACTACGGTTTCATCATTCAATTTGTAAATATCACTTTTTTCTACTTCAATCTGCTATAAAAAATATTAATCTTTCTAACTATAAATGATAATTATTAGGTTTGTAGTATATTTATAAATGAAATGAAGTATGTATTCAATCGGAGAGATGCGGCAATAATACTATTTTCTCGGCTACATCCTAGATTGCCATCGAACTTTTGTAAAGATCAAAATCATAATACCAAATTATACGAACAATAGTTTCTCCGTGTACAAGGTCCTGATGAGGTTGCCTTATTTTATTTCAGGCGCAGATACGGAAATCCTATCAGGCCCTGATGGTGCTTCGTCACGCTTGGATTGAGTAGGTCCGTATGTAGCAAACCTTAGACAGTCCATATCAGGTAAACTTTCCTATGCCATTTAAATAAGTAACGCCCTTTTCCGGGCCGTGTATATTTCCTATAAAATTCCTTAAATAATTTTTTTTAATACAATATAATATATTATGAGCTTTAGAAGGAATAGCAAATAAAAGTTCAGTTGAAAATTAAATAATTAAATATATTTGATCTGAAATAGGCAGAATTTTCGCCCTTTTCTTGCTAGCATACATTGTTTTTACAAACCTAATTGCATTTTGAATGATTTGATCGAACCAATAAATAAAATCATTCTTCATAGAAAAGACTCAGTTTTACAGGAATATTACTGAAAAAAATGTGCCCGCATCGCGGGCACATTCTCTTCGCGCGCTACGCGCGCGGCTCGCTTCGCTCGCAAGTTTAAGTGCGCCTAGGGCGCACGACTGCTGGTTCTCGAGCTTCGCGCTCGACGATGTATTCATCTC
>NC_046663.1:26006763-26008936 GCF_010883055.1 Belonocnema kinseyi
AATGTTGCCTGGATTTTGAAGATTTTCCAAAGACATCAATGATTTCTGACAGATTTCATAAAGATTTTTATAATTTTACAAATATTAGCAAATATTTTGTAAAGATGTTGAATATTTCGCAAATATTTAAAATAGTTTACGTATATTTCGGACAGATTTCCAAGTTTTCACAAAAATTCACAAATGTTTTAAAAATATTTCAAAGATTTCAATGACTTCCCAAATATTTGAAATATTTCGTAAAGATTTAGACAGTTCACAAATATTATTAAATATTTTAAAAAGTTTTTAATATTTCAAAAATATTTCAATAATTCTCTAAAGATTTCAAAAATATTTCAGATATCTTAAAAAATTTCACAAAGATTTCAATAATTTCCCAAAGATTTCGTAAATATTTCGGATATATTGAAATGATCTACTAAAGATTTTAATCATTTCAAAAATGTTATCAAATTGCGGGCAGATTAAAAAATTTTCACAGATTTCAATCATTTCTAACAAATTTCGACAATTTCAGTAATATTTCTAAAGATTTCAAATATTCAAAAAGAGTTCAATGATTTCTCGAAGATTTCAAAGATTTTACAAAGATTTCAAATATTTGACAAAGATTTTAAAGATTTTCCAAAGATTACAAATATTTGTTAAAGATTTCAGATAGATTCAGAAGATCACACAAATATATCAGATGGATATTTGGAACAGTTTAAACGATCTGATAAATGTAATCTATCGAAACTGATAGATAATAGTGATCCTAAACAAAATTATGCCGAAACGCCACTATATCCGAATTTCATCACGGCTTCTGGTAATGTTTACAGAGCAAATTTTCTCTTGTAGAACGCACTACATTTTTTCTTGAAATATCTCCAAGTGACTACCTATTTAATTGTCTTCTTTATTGTTTTCTTTCAACTTAGCGCAAAAAGTTGTCTCTCCATGTAATTTCAAGGAAACAAATAATTAAAACTGAGTGCTGGTAAGCGCGCATTCAATTTATAACTTACGTGCGATGGATCAGAAGTTTCCATAACTTTCCATATTTCAGGGCTAATTTTAGGTATTAAATTAGACTCAGAAAAAACAGTCTCGCATGTTACTAAAATAAGACAACTAATGGTAACCTAGATCAGATTGTTTTATATTGAAAATAACAGCATGAATTTCCCCTATTTGGAAACAGGACAAATAAAATATAATACCGTAAAACAGAGGTCTCCAATTTTTACAATGTATGTTTGCGAGTTTCATAAACATTTTGAAAGCCATTGGATTCTTTATTTTGAAGGACCAATTGCGAACTCACAATATAGTTCTCTAACGGGGAAAAATTACCGAATATAATATAAACAACGATAAATATAGCATTAGCCCAATAAATAAAAATATTTCTGATAAGGTTACGCATTTATCATTAACTGCGTGATTTTGGAACTGATACTCAATATCTCGCTCCATTTTTTGATTATGATGAAAAAACACCTGAAAGAAAACGAAAAAAATGTTAGACTTTATATCAGTACACATACTAGGGTGGAGTAACAATGTGGAAATGATTAGAATCATTTCAGCCCAGGAGAAAATATGTGTGGTTTCAGATAGCAAAAAATAAAAAAAATAATAAGTTGAAGGTCGTTTATATTTTCTGTGTCATTTTTGCCAATGGATAGTAATATCAAATTATAGATTGAAAAGTAATTGTTTCGTTCAATTTAGAATGGTTTGAAAGTATGGGTAAAATATACTTCTTGGATTAAGTTACCTGCATACTTTTTTGGAAAAAACTGAATATGCGGAACCTAAAACTGCCTTCCGTTTTAGTAAATAAAACATCCTATTATTTCTTTTTCATGGGAAAAATGATCTTATTAGACGAATGGACTTTAAGCACACTTTACAGACATGGAATATCGGCATTTTGATGCATCTATTGTAAACATTTTGATTCGAGGAAAATAATTCATGTCTACGAATCAAAAAACCAGAACTATGAATGAAAACCTCGATCAAAACGTTGATAGTACTATAAAAATATAAGGCATATCAAGTTGAGAAACATGCACATTGATGTATTTTGAGAAAAATATTTAATTAAAGTGATACAAATATTTTTGAATCAATAAAGAATCTTTCCAATTGGCATGGAACTTTAATTCCGCCAAACAGA
>NC_046663.1:26009036-26011207 GCF_010883055.1 Belonocnema kinseyi
CTTATTGATGTACGACCACGCTTAAATTCATTTACCCAGTTATAAACCGTTCCTAAGGCAGGGGCAGATGTGCCATGAACTGAGTCCAATTCATTTTTTATCGCATATGGAGTTAAACCCTTTAAATGAAATTGTTTGATTACCGCTCTGAACTCGTTTTTTTTTCATTTTTCTTAACGAACAATTTTTTTTTTCAATTGGTTATAAAAACACGTAAACTCAGAAGATGTGGACTGTGACTGCACCATATATCTAGTCGGGAGTGTTGCTGACTCAAAACAGATGATTTGGAGCGATTCGCGCGCCATTTGTTGGTCATTCTAAGGTTTTATTGAACTACCCTCGTAGTTGTTATTTCACTATCCGGAGAGGTTTCGCAGTTCAAAGAAATACAATAGATGACGCTCCAGTCAGGTGGGCCTGTTTTTGCATTTTTATGTACATATAGAAAAAATACTGAAATTCATTAAAAGCATGATATTTTTTAAGAATATGAAAGGAAGAAAACGTAGTTTTTAGTAACAATAAGAGCAGCTGTAATTAGCAACCCGAAAGAATTCATGAAAACATGGAATTTAAAATTAGAAAAATTGAATATAAAGATCAGTATTTTAAAACCATTTGAACTATTTTCATATGTTTCTACTATTTATTTTGCTAATTTGATTAATTAATTTTATAAACTATTGTAATTGTTTCAAAATTCAAACATTTATTGATAATATTATTCAATTGATAATAATATTTAAAGATTAATAATTAGCCTTATAAATATATCCTTTTGTTACTTCATCTAGACATTTCCGCTCTCTTAAAGTATATATTTATATATCATTTACCAGGAATTGGATTAAATAATCGGGAATTTACTTCTGATCGTAGAAAAATACAAGATTTCCTGATAATCGTAATTTTGGTCAAGTTAGAATATCAATTTTTACTTTATCTACAGTTGCTTGATATATGAGTCAAAATAATTATCATTTTTTTTAGGACAGGGAGTTTCGGTAAAAAAAAGAAAATTTTACTTGGGACAGGGAATTTTGAAATGGAACAGGAATTTCTCAAAAAATTAAAACTGGGATTTAGAAAAAGGGAGTTCAAAAAATTCCTGCTCCAAGTCAAAATTCGTCACAATTTAAAAGTTTCTACTTCCGAAGTTAAAAAAAATGAAGGGCTTCAAGTAGTTTTCATAGTAGAAGTGGTATTTTGAAAAGGAACTATTTCTTAATTACAACATAATTTTCAAAAATATTTTTTCATTAAGAATATACCTTTTTTTAAACTCAACTACTTGCGGTTGAAGGCTGAACACTTTTATGAAAATTGATTTTTTAGAATATTGGTAGAAAATCGACTTTTCTGCTGGAAAATGAGTTTTTTCTTTGAATGTTAATCCCTTTATTTAAAACTTCTTCTTTTGGTTTCTAAATTAAAGTATTTCATTTAAATATTGAGCATTTAGGTTGAAAATTCATCTTTCAGCTTATAAGTTAATTAATTTACTTGACAAATAAACTCGTTTGTTGAAAATTAATTTTTTACATTCGCATAATTTATGATTACGAAAGTATTATAATTGTCCAAAGTTCGACACAACAGGTTTTTAACGGTTCTCTATGTTTTCAGATGCCCTGAATCCGAAAATAAAGTTTTGACGATGGCGTCTTTCTATCTGACTGTCCTTTCGGCAGGCTGTCCATCATTTTGGATAACAATTCAAAATGTTAGGGCATTTTCAATATTTTTAGAACCATTCTTTATCTTTAAAAACGTTATCAACGTCTATTTATGTCACTCTGAAAGCCAAACAATTTATTCTAATTACTTTTTTTGATAAAAGGAAATTTCTGAGAATTATAATATTCATAAGATTTGAAAATCAATAGAAAATCAAAATTTCAGGAAAAACCACTTACGATATAAAAAAAGTAAAAAAAAAGAAAAACTTTGTTTTTTGAAAGCCCTATAAGATGATGATAGAAACTTCTTGTATTGTCTTAAAAATAAAAAATTTTAATTTTGATTGCACAGAAAATAATGAAAAATCAAATTCAGTTACACCAGTCGCCCCCACACTCTCAATTAGGGTTTAATTTTAGGGTTAATTAGTGTTTAATTTGGGTTTTCTATAGACCACTGAATTGCGCCCCAGATGCGTTCACAAGGCC
>NC_046663.1:26011307-26017624 GCF_010883055.1 Belonocnema kinseyi
GAGATGAATACATCGTCGAGCGCGAAGCTCGAGAACCAGCAGTCGTGCGCCCTAGGCGCACTTAAACTTGCGAGCGAAGCGAGCCGCGCGCGTAGCGCGCGATGAGAATGTGCCCGCGATGCGGGCAGATTTTTTTCAGTAATGTTCCTGTAAAACTGAGTCTTTTCTATGAAGAATGATTTTATTTATTGGTTCGATCAAATCATTCAAAATGCAAGTAGGTTTGTAAAAACAATGTATGTTAGCAAGAAAAGGATGAAAATTCTGCCTATTTCAGATCAAATATATTGAATTATTTAATTTTCAACTGAACTTTTATTTGCTATTCCTTCTAAAGCCCATAATATATTATATTGTATTAAAAAAAATTATTTAAGATATTTTATGGGAAATATACACGGCCCGGAAAACGGCGTTACTTATTTAAATGGCATAGGAAAGTTTACCTGATATGGACTGTCTAAGGTTTGCTACATACGGACCTACTCAATCCAAGCGTGTCGAAGCACTATCAGGGCCTGATAGGATTTCCGTATCTGTGCCTGAAATAAAATAAGGCAACCTCATCAGGACCTTGTACACGGATAAACTATTGTTCGTATAATTTGGTATTATGATATTGATCTTTACAAAAGTTCGATGGCAATCTAGGATGTAGCCGAGAAAATAGTATTATTGCCGCATCTCTCTGATTGAATACATACTTCATTTCATTTATAAATATACTACAAACCTAATAATTATCATTTATAGTTAGGAAGATTAATATTTTTTATAGCAGATTGAAGTAGAAAAAAGTGATATTTACAAATTGAATGATGAAACCGTAGTTGCAATAACTAGCAGTTAGGATAACATAAGTTACAAAACAGGTAAGAAAAATTACCATTTTCAATGGAAAAGTACAATGAGAGGAAAAATAATTGAATGGAGTCATTAGCGATTCAGTACCGAATGACTTCATTACAAGCGCCGAAGTTCATAAGGATACTAAAATTCCTAAACCTTATAATTTGATTTATCACAGGAAAATATCTCCGTTCTGCTGCCCCGGAGACCCGTGTTCAATTCCCGCCAGGGCTGATTTTTTCTAACCAGATTTTTTCTCTTTAAGATTGGAATAACATATAAATATCTAATTGTATGTTTAATGTATGAAATTTATAGTGCGTGCAAATTTAATATATAAGTGTGTGTATGTGTGTTTATATAAAACAGTGTATGCGAATTTATTTTTATTTTGCCCTTTTGATCCTGCCACTTTTTGCTATTTTCTATGGGAAAATCAGAAATGCGTAGAACGAACATAGATAGAATGTCTATTCTATTGTGTTTTGTAAACTTCACAGTTTGTCCTAGAGATTGTAGGAAGTTTCTTTTGGTATTGTAAAAATAAACATTAAACTATCAAATTTTATAACTGACAGTTTCTCCGTGTAGTGCCCTGATTTATATTTCTACATAGATTTATTCGTCTTCATATGGGCTCATATGTGCCGTAAAATGTTGTTTAAAAATCTTAAAAATTACCGAAGATATGGAGATAACAAAATTTTACAAATGATGACCAACAAAGTAAAAAGTTTTCAATGCGCGTTGATGAAGTGACTTTCCTATGGGGTTTCGAATGCGCTCATATGCGCCACTCTCGAAATTAACGAAAAACCATAATCTCATTACCTCTCATTACCACTTGTTACCAATCCTCTATTCAATGATATCTACAAATAAATAATGAAAGTATTTGAAATCATAAACGAAAAGCCCCTCATAAAATTGAATAGTGCAATTTAGGTTATTTGACGACATCATTGGATATTGAATCGGTAACAAGTGGTAATGAGGGGGTTGATTACGGGTTTTTGTTCATTTTAAAAGCGGCGCATATGAGCGCATTCGTAACTCCATAGGAAAGTCACTTCATCAATAAGTTATACTGGACCCCCCCCCCCCCCTCCAAAATCAAATATCTTTATTAATTAGTCAGCGTTCGTTTTTTAATGGTGGCGCAATTGAGCGCATCTGAAGTTATGAAAAAGGGGTATAATGAATTTGAAAAAATGTTATTAGTTTAGAAAAATGACGCCAGCCCCCCCCCCCCATTTTGATTGCTAATAACTCAGTAATCAATATCGCGTAAAAATTTTTCTTCGTAGCGCATATGAACGCATTTAAAGATCTTTAAGATCATGTAATTTAAATTTTTATTTTTCAAATGGAGGGGCGGGGGACATTGTGAACGCATCTGGGGCGCAATTCAGTGGTCTATAGAAAACCCAAATTAAACACTAACTAACCCTAAAATCAAACCCTAATTAAGAGTGTGGGGGCGACTGGTGTAACTGACTTTGATTTTTCATTATTTTTTGTGCACTCAAAATTAAAATTTTTGACTTTTTAAGAAAATCCAAGAAGTTTCTATCATCATCTTATAGGGCTTTCAAAAAACAAAGTTTTTCTTTTTTTTACTATTTTATATCGTAAGTGGTTTTTCTTGAAATTTTAGATTTTCTATTAATTTTCAAATCTTATAAATATTATAATTCTTAAAAATTTGCTTTTATCAAAAGAAAGTAATTAGAATAAATTGTTTGGCTTTCAGAGTGAATAAATAGACGTAGATAACGTTTTTAAAGATAAAAAATGGTTCTAAAAATATTGAAAATGCCCTAACATTTTGAATTTTTATCCAAAATGATGGACAGCCTGCCGGAAGAACAGTTAGATAAAAAGACGCCATCGTAAAAACTTTATTTTCGGATTCAGGGCATCTGAAAACACAGAGAACCGTTGAAAAACTGTTGCGTCGAATTTTGGACAATTATAATACTTTCGTAATCATAAATTATGCGAATGTAAAAAATTAGTTTTCAACAAACGAGTTTATTTGTCAAGTAAATTAATTAACTTATAAGCTGAAGGATGAATTTTCAACTTAAATGATCAATATTTAAATGAAATACGTTAATTTATAAACAAAAAGAAGAAGTTTTAAATAAAGAGATTAACATTCAAAGAAAAAACTCATTTTCCAGCAGAAAAGTCGATTTTCTACCAATATTCTAAAAAATAAATTTTCATAAAAGAATTCAGCCTTCAACCGCATGTAGTTGAGTTTAAAAAAAAAGGTATATTCTTAATGAAAATATATTTTTAAAAATTATGTTGTAATTAAGAAATAGTTCCTTTTCAAAATACTACTTCTACTATGAAAACTACTTGAAGCCCTTCATTTTTTTAAACTTCTGAAGTAGAAACTTTTAAATTGTGACGAATTTTGACTTGGAACAGGAATTTTTTAAACTCCCTTTTTCTAAATCTCAGTTTTAATTTTTTGAAAAATTCCTGTTTCATTTCAAAATTCCCTGTCCCAAGGAAAATTTTCTTTTTTTTACCGAAACTCCCTGTCCTAAAAAAAAATGATAATTATTTTGACTCATATATCAAGTAACTGTAGATAAAGTAAAAATTAATATTCTAAATTGACCAAAATTACTATAATCAGGAAAACTTGTATTTTTCTACGATCAGAAGTAAATGCCCGATTTTTTAATCCAATTCCTGGTAAATGATATATAAATATATACTTTAAGAGAGCGGAAATGCCTAGATGAAGTAACAAAAGGATATATTTATAAGGCTAATTATTCATGTTTAAATATTATTATAAATATTATTATTAATTGAATAATATTATCAATAAATGTTTGAATTTTGAAACAATTGCAATAGTTTATAAAATTAATTAATTAAATTAGCGAAATAAATAGTAGAGACATATGAAAATAGTTCAAACGGTATTTAAAATACTCATCTTTATATTCAATTATTCTAATTTTAAATTCCATGTTTTTATGAATTCTTTCGGGTTGCTAATTACAGCTGCTCTTATTGTTACTAAAAACTACGTTTTCTTCCTTTCATATTATTAAAAAATATCATGCTTTTAATGAATTTTAGTATTTTTTCTCTATGTACATAACAATGCAAAAACAGGCCCACCTGACTGGAGCGTCATCTATTGTATTTTTTGAACTGCGAAACCTCTCCGGATAGTGAAATAACAACTACCACATCCTATCAAATCTAAAGTATCTGTTTGGCGGAATTAAAGTTCGATGCCAATTACAAAGATTCTTTATTGATTCAAAAATATTTGTATCACTTTAATTAAATATTTTTCACAAAATACATCAATGTGCATATTTCTCAACTTAATATGCCTTATACTTTTATAGTACCATCATGAATTATTTTCCTCGAATCAAAGTGTTTACAATAGATGCATCAAAATGCCGATATTCCGTGTCTGTAAAGTGTGCTTAAAGTCCATTCGTCAAATAAGATCATTTTTCCCATGAAAAAGAAATAATAGGATGTTTTATTTACTAAAAAGGAAGGCAGTTTTAGGTTCCGCATATTCAGTTTTTTCCAAAAAAAGTATGCAGGTAACTTAATCCAAGAAGTATATTTTACGCATACTTTCAAACCATTCTAATCATTTCTACATTGTTACTCCACCCTAGTATGTGCACTGATATAAAGTCTAACATTTTTTTCTTTTTCTTTCAGGTGTTTTTTCATCATAATCAAAAAATGGAGCGAGATATTGAGTATCAGTTCCAAAATCACGCAGTTAATGATAAATGCGTAACCTTATCAGAAATATTTTTATTTATTGGGCTAATGCTTTATTTATCGTTCTTTATATTATATTCGGTAATTTTTCCCCGTTAGAGAACTATATTGTGAGTCCGCAATTGGTCTTTCAAAATAAAGAATCCAATGGCTTTCCAAATGTTTATGAAACTCACAAACATAAATTGTAAAAATTGGAGACCTCTTTTTTACGGTATTATATTTTATTTGTCCTGTTTTCAAATAGGGGAAATTCATGCTGTTATTTTCAATATAAAACAATCTGATCTAGGTTCCCATTAGTGGTCTTATTTTAGTACCATGCGAGACTGTTTTTTCTGATTCTAATTTAATACCTAAAATTAGCCCTGAAATATGGAAAGTTATGGAAACTTCTGATCCATCGCACGTAAGTTATAAATTGAATGCGCGTTTACCAGTACTCAATTTTAATTATTTGTTTCCTTGAAATTACATGGAGAGACAACTTTTTGTGCTAATTTGAAAGAAAACAATAAAGAAGACAATTAAATAGGTAGTCACTTGGAGATATTTCTAGAAAAAATGTAGTGCGTTCTACAAGGAGAAAATTTGCTCTGTAAACATTACCGGAGGCTGTGATGAAATTCGGTTATAGTGGCGTTTCGGCATAATTTTGTTTAGGATCACTATTATCTATCAGTTTCGATAGATTACATTTATCAGATCGTTTGAATTGTTCCAAATGTCCATCTGATATATTTGTGAAATCTTCTTAATCTATCTGAAATCTTTAACAAATATTTGTAATCTTTGTAAAATCTTTAAAATCTTTGTCAAATATTTGAAATCTTTGTAAAATCTTTGAAATCTTCGAGAAATCATTGAACTCTTTTTTGAATATTGGAAATCTTTAGAAATATTTCTGAAATTGACGAAATTTGTTAGAAATGATTGAAATCTGTGAAAATTTTTTAATCTGCCCGCAATTTGATAATATTTTTTAAATGATTAAAATCTTTATTAGATCATTTCAATATATCCGAAATATTTACAAAATATTTGAAATCTTTGGGAACTTATTGAAATCTTTGTGAAATTTTTTAAGATATCTGAAATCTTTTTGAAATCTTTAGACAATTATTGAAATATTTTTCAAATATTAAAAACTTTTTAAAATATTTAATAGTATTTGTGAATTGTCTAAATCTTTACTAAATATTTCAAATATTTGGGAAGTCATTGAAATCATTCAAATATTTTTGAAACATTTGTGAATTTTTGTGAAAACTTGGAAATCTTCCCGAAATATATGTAAATTATTTTAAATATTTGCGAAATATTGAACATCTTTACAAAATATTTGCTAATATTTGTAAAATTATAAAAATCTTTATGAAATCTGTCAGAAATCATTGATGTCTTTGGAAAATCTTCTAAATCCAGGCAACATTTTCGTGAAATATTTATATGCTTTGATATCTTTTTGAAATTATTGAAATCATTCTGAAAGATCTGGAAATGTTTACGTAGAAATCTTTGAAGTTTTCGAAATAGTTTTGAAATAATTGGTGATAACCCGAGTAAAAATGCTTCGACTTGAGTTCGACTTCAATTACCCCCAATCAAGACATGCTGAAGTCGAAAAGGTCGACTTGAGCATGTCTCGTTTTGAGACGGAGCCAGACTTCAATTTATGT
>NC_046663.1:26017724-26018751 GCF_010883055.1 Belonocnema kinseyi
CTCGTTTTGAGACGGAGCCAGACTTCAATTTATGTCTTGTAGACAAGTTTGTATGTCTTCAAAACATACATTTATCTCTTAAGTCAAATTTTTACGACTTCAAAACGAGCGGTTTATAACTTCGAGTGTATACCTGTCCTAAAAAAAGGGTCATTCTCACTGTCATAAAAGCTATTCTTTGTTAATGATCAAACAATCTCGTATAATTTTATACAATATATATAGGAGAGTACCCAAATATGAGATAACAACTCTGTTTGGCGTGATTGTCGGAATTCTATGTACTGAATTTAAAAGTAATATAGGTCATTTTAAAGGAAATTTAGTTTCTCATAAGAAGCTCAAATAAAAATTTATATTAAAAAATTTTTTTCTGCTGAAAATACAAAAAATATAAAAAAGTGCTTTTTCTAAACTCGTCAAACTATTCTCATAATATGAGGTACCTCAGGAAATAGCTAATAAAATGCAAAATAAAGTATTATTTTCAATGAAAAACTTCATTCTATGTTTCCGAAGAATAAAATTTACAGCTATTTAGATATATTTAGTTTTTGCAGTAGTCACAAACATTTTTGTAACCACTTTTCGCCGCGCCGCCACAGTGTTATATAAAAACCACATGTATCTCATATTATGAGAACCACACCGTACAACTATGCACTTACTATGCCTGACCTGTACAATGAAAAACTTCAACACTATCGATATTTTTCTACTTAGTTATTCAATCCCCATCACTCCAGAGAAACTTTACTCCTAAATACATATTTAATGAATAATAAATAGGGTTTAAAGAGTTCCCCTCCAAGAACTCGGGCACCATCGATTTCACAAAAAGTTCGCCTGTAATCTTGAGAGGGCCCAATGAAAAATGGACTATACCACGAAATTATTCTTTCTTTAAGGGCTACAAGTTAGTGATAAAACCAACAAAGTGGGTCTCTTAGTTTAGCTGATACCCCGTTTTCTCATATTACGAGAATATCTCATATTCGAGTACTCTCCCCCCTCTCTCTCTCTCTCT
>NC_046663.1:26018851-26020013 GCF_010883055.1 Belonocnema kinseyi
TTTTTTAACAAAATACAAAAAGTTGTTATGATAATCGTGTGAGTCTTTGAAAATAATATTTTTCTTTTGTTGACTTTTTTTCATGTGGTGCGTTGAGTGACATCGAATAGACATTTTCGTTTTTAATATTATTATTTTTTTTGGTAACGCTATAACTCTGGTAATTTTGTTGTTATCAAAAAAAATTCATCAAGATAAATTGTTCATATTTTTGTGCACTATAAACAGCACCATATGCAAATTTCAAATCTTAAAAAAGTGGTCTTAAAAATTTTGAAAATGCTCCAAATTATTTCATTTTTATTTAAAATAGCTGGCTAACGAAATCGTCCTTTCTTTTCATATCCTTATAAAGTGTGTCGGAAGGGAAATTCAATAAAATAATTACTTCAAATGTCACAGTGCTTACAGACTACAACGTCAACGACGATAAAGACAAGGCCGACAGACAGACGTCATCGGAATACCGGTTTCTTTGGGAATTAGGGATTCTCGAAAAGTGAAAATTTCAAGAAATCCGCGATAGTCAGTTTTCCCATAAAATAATACCTTCTTATTATGATGAGAATGTAATAATTCAGTATTTTTTGTGCGATTAAAAGATGAATTTTCGATTTTTTTTTTAAATTATAAAAACTGTTATGATGACCTTGTAAGTTTTTCAAAAAGTAACGTTTTCCTTTTCTCACCTTTTTTCATATCGTGCGTTGATTGGTTTAGAATTTTCATTTTGTATTTTGAAAAAGCCATAACTGTAATAATTTTCTTGTTATCAAAAAAATCCATCAAGATGCCCGTCAAAGAAATGTGAAAATCAAAATTTTAAATATTATTTAGGCAAACCATTGTTTATTACACATTTTACTGTACCGAATACCGTCTTCCACACATTTAGTTTGTTTGTTTATTTTTTCGCAACTTGTGTCAAAAAGTGATTCATTATGAATTTTTAGTTTTTTCTAGTGCGTGTAATTTGAGCTTTTTCATTTCTTTCGTATCTTGCGTAGTTTAACTAAAAAATGGAATTTGTGGATTTTTTATTTTTTTTGGCATGATCAATTTTTGAATTTTCAACTTTTCGACCAAATTAAAAAAGTTGTTATCATAATCCTGTAGGGCCTTCAAAAAGCAAAGTTTTTCTTCTTTTGACTTTTTTCCATAT
>NC_046663.1:26020113-26029688 GCF_010883055.1 Belonocnema kinseyi
AATTATTTACGGATTTTTATTTGTATTATACTTGTTTGATGATGATACCGAAAATGTTGTTTGTTTTTACGTATTTCTAACAGGTTAGGAGATCTTTCTATACAGTTACAATTTTTATTTTTTTGAAGAAAATTTCGAAGGGTTATACTTTTTCAGACCTTTTGATTTTGAATTTTTAAATTAAAAATAACTAAATTAATAATTAAAAATGTTTCATTCGTCAATTTTAATCTCACTTATTAGCCGAACAAGGTTCGCATTAGGTCAGGTATACTTGAGACAAGTAAACGCCGTTTTATCTGTCGTGGCTATAAAAGTAAGACGATGGCCTATGTCTCGACTCAGTTTTGAGATGCAGCTAGACGTCGATCTCTTGGAGACGAACTCAAGACATAATCAAGTCGAACTCAAATCGAAGCATTTTTACTTGGAAATTATGAAATTATTGAAACCGTTGAGAATTCATTGAGATCTTTGTGCAATCTTTGAAATAAATCGAAGATTAATATGAAATAACTAAAGTCTTTGTAAAATCTTTCAAACCTTTCCGAAATCTTTGGCAATATTAATTTTATACTTGTATATAATACTATTTATTATTGACAATTCATCGTTCATTTATTATTATTTATGTACAATTTGTATTTAGTATAATATTATTAGACTCTGTAAAAGCTGTATCATTCAATATTTTAAGTATATTATGAGCATTATGAATACTCAGGGCTTATAGAAGCGAATTTGTGGTCATGTTGATTTTCTGTATTAGCGGATAAAATTTACGAATTTTATTCATAAAATTTATTTTCATGTTATCCCTAATGGTTGGCTTCTTGTATTGTATAAAATATTTGTTACAAATATTGCGTAAGTCGCAGATACGAAGATATATTTAGCTAGCCCTCTTAGTTCTTTCTCACAAGTTATGATGCATCCTACTTGTTAGTATACAGGGTCATCAAAAAGTACCGACCCCCCCACCCCCCCCCCGGCCCATCAGCGAAAACATGCGTTTTCGTGAGTAACGATTACCGGTCAAATATTCTTCGTATATGTATTCACATATATTAACCTTAGACGTTATAAAAATACTGCCGTATATAAATTGTGTATAATGAATAGCATAGATGCCTAAATACATGACACAATAGATTTTCGCTGCAATTGCACCTTATATCTTTTTTGAAATATTTCTTTCTTTATGTTATATGTAATATGAAAATGGTGCTATATATTTTTTTTCTAAATTTGAACTACTTCGATATATTTATAAAATAATTTTTTTTCTTCTTATTGAAAAATAATATCTTCGTTTCTGCATACATTTTAATAAGTGTATAATGTATCTATGAGTACTGCCAACAATATAAGTCTACGACTGGACTGTGCATTAAATGTCAATTTTATTGTAAATCAAATTGTCGTGAGAACAGGAAAATGCTTGAAAATCTTTTTTAGAAATCTGAAATTAATATGAAAAGTTGTAAAGATAAAAGCTGCCTTTGGATTACACGAGCCGACAATATTTTTTGGTTCAAAATCCAGAAACCAGACTATACTTTTCTAAAAGGGTTTTACACGCTGAATCCGAATCTGGCCTCAGAATTTCTCAATGCCTGGGTTTTCTGAAGATAATCTAACCTAAAGTTTCAAAAAATGCTGTTTTTCGCTATATTGGATAATAGATTACCTGACAGATTGACTTTTTTCGTGAAATATTGTCAAAGGATTAAAGGATTTGGGAGATTCAGATCACGGATCTGTGGTCAGAGTTTCCAAATTCAATATGGCCAATCATTATGGCGGCTACAGCTGACAAGCTTCATAGTGAGGTCCTAAAAATTCTAAAAAAATGCTTAAAAATGGTTATCCGCGGGTTTTTGGGGTCACTGATCTCAAATCTGGGCTCGTTATTTCTAAATTCAGAAAGCGGATCCTATATGGCGACTCTAGATGCCACATTGGACAGGAAGTTACTAAAAATTCGAAAGAGTACTTGAAAATGTGTAATCTATGTGTGTGCCATCGGGTGAAACATTTATCAGCCATATTTTATCCGTTATCATGATTTAAAAAATTTTGATCGGAGATTCGAGATCAGTGGCCCCGAAAACCTGCAAATAACCATTTTGAAGCACTTTTTGGAATTTTCAGTTACTCGCTATGGAGTGTGGCAGCTGTAGTCGCCATATTGAATCCGCCATCTTGGATTTAGATGTTTAATATCCTCAAGATCCTTAGATGTTGGGACTAGATTTTACGAAAAAATTCAGCCCACCGTGTAATCTAGTCTTCAATATAACGAAAAAGAATATTTTCGGCACTTTTTGGTTAGAATATCTCGGGAACCTAAAGTTATAGAGTAATTTTAATGTCGGATTTTGGTTTAGCGCGTCAAAATCTGTTCGAAAAGTCTGTTCTGGTTTCTGTGTCATTAGCAAAAAGCCATGTAATCTAACATCCAATACAGTGAAATACAGAATTTTCTGTGCTTTCAGGTTAGGATATCTCGAGATAAACTAGGCTTTGATTTAAGCTCTGGGTTAAAAATTTTGTCGGTCTGTGTTATTATTCAATATTTATTTTTAAAACAATTGATTCTCAGAGAGATACGACTTCATAGCATTTTTCTCTTATTGTAGTTAAGTCAAGGATATTATAAGCCTAGATGCGCCACGTGTATAGTTCCAGGAACTAATTGTAGACGGCGCTCCCGGCGAAAATTGCCCGATCCCCCATGCCTCTCAACCCGAAAATCACACTCGCCTACTACTTTGCCCCTGCAATCTTCACCCGCTGAACAAGTTCACCAAATAGCCGATGCTAAGTCGGTAAATACTAAATACTTAAAAATATGAAATACAAATTTTATATCGAGAATTTTGATTTATTATTTTCAATTAATGAATCAATTATTTAAATAAATTTTGCATTAAGAAAATATGTAGATGCATAAGATTTACTTTTAAATTGAATTAAAAGTAATTGTATCGTAATAAATATTTTTAGCTGACATCTTTTATGGAAAAAATTAGTCATTGCGCAATTAAAATTTACTGTCTATGAATAATATTATTTTGCTGTTTTGAAAAAAGCGGTAGAAATTCTACCAAGTGAAACTATACATTTCAAGACATTAAAAGTTTTAATTGATAAACGTATTTAGTTGGAATTTAAAATAATTAATTTTTCAAATAAATATGATCGTACAGCGTTCTCGCATGTATAATTAGCGATTTGGAGTTTTTCGATTAACAGTTAAATTTTATAGGAATACCGCCACCCTCACGATTATTAATTTAAGTAAACAATAATTCGTAAATTTCCATGTTTGTGTAATTAATTATGATTTAAATAAATTATAATGAAACGATAAAATTATATAATAAAATTATTTTTTATTTTATTTTCTTATATAATATTTTATAGAAATTTATGTATCTTACTATGTACGTAAATTATGTCCCGATTTTTTAAATGGAGAACCTCATAATTTTAATATTGAAAAAAATTATTTTTGAATTTTACTCGAGTGGTTGATCAGAATATATAATTATTTTGCCTTAAATTTCTCAATTTAAACTAAAAGGTCAGAAATTATTGGAAAGTTTCAAAAACATTTATCTCTTAATTGTTAGTTTATAATAAAATAATCCGTAAATGAACTATTTATTGTCGCCGGCACATTCTAATCGTGCGCGCCCGTGGCTTGCAAGTTGGAGCGCGCCTGGTGCGCGTGTCTTTTGATTCTCGGGATTCGCGCTCAGATATTTATTATTTGCATTTAGTATGCTTGAATGAAACTTTATCAAAAATATCTCTTTAGATCGCAGTATTTATATGCATATTTATATTCTGAATTTGTTGCTTAAATAAGTATAGTTATAGATTAAGTTTCTCAAAGCTCGGTATGGTTTGAGGTACATAATATTATCCTGACAATCGCGCTGAGCACTCGCTTTTTGACAGACAGTTGTAAATTTATATTTTCTGAACAACCTAAAAATAAACTTAAAAAATACAATCCTCTTTTTAGACATTTTGTTCTATCTCGCGTTGTTATGCTAATAATAGGATTTTGGTTTTCATATTATTTTTTATACGTGTATGAAGCAAAATATCCTACAAGTCTTCTTTTTAGATTTTTTACGTATCTTGCGTCTTTTAGCGTAATATTGGAATTTTCTATTATTTGCATATATTACTTACGATAAAACAAAATAAAGAGTTCTATTTAAAAGTGGTTTGAAGAAACTTTGTAGGATCTTTCAAAACATATCCTTTCCCTTTGAGACTTTTTGTCGTATTTGGCGTCATTTGGTTCAAAATTTAAATTATGTGGTGTCAAATTTCGGGCAATTCTAATACTTTCTCCATCATAAATAATAAGAATTTAATAAATGAATACAAATTTTTATCACTTTTTTGGAAAATAACTTTTTTCTATCAATTTGTTTTTTTACCTTTTGTTGTTGTTCCACAAATTTTTCATTTTTATTTTTAATGCTATTTTTATGATCAAAACCAAAACTACGTGTCATGTCAAAAAGTAATTCACAGCGAATTTGTAGCTCTTTTTCGGGTAAATAATTTTTGTTAAATCATTTTTTTTTTCGTAACTTGTGTCACTTTTTCACATTTTTTAAAAATATTTTCAATGTTATTTTTCACGAATAAAACAAAACGTACGCTTCCTATCAAGAAATGATTATTAACGAATTTTTAGATCTTTTTGAGATCACAATTTTTGTTGATTCATCTTCTATTGTATCCTGCATAGTTTGAACACAAAATGGAATTTTTTATATTTCATTATTTTTTGTACAATAAAAATTAGAATTTTCAATTTTACAAGAAAATAAAAAAATATATGATAATCTTGTCGGGCTTTTAAAAAGCAATATTTTTCTTTACTTTTTTCATATCGTACGTTGTTTGGCTTATAATTTGGATTTTCGATTGATATTAAAAACTTTGAAAATTCTATAATTCTGAGAATTTTTTTGTATAAAAAAAGTCATCAGGATAAATTGTTTGGTCTTCTGAATACTATTAATAGCCGTGAATAAAAATTTTATGTTTAAAAAAATGGTCCCAAAATTTGTATTTTTATCCAAAATGGCTGTTAACAAACTCGTCCTTTCTTTTGGGACTTGTCTGACCTTTCTTTTCTTATCCTTTCTCAATCATAAATGATGAGAATGAGAAAAATTAGAGGCCCTTTAATTTTTGTTATTAATTTCTGTTTCTAAATCATTTCAATTCTTCAAAGTAAAACGCTGTTACTTTTCTCTGGAATATTGATATTTTATCCAATATAAATAAAATTAAAAATAAAGTTTCTTAAATATAGCCTCAATGTACTTGTTCTCTGTCATTCTTTTAATTGTTGTAATTGCATTTTCTGAGTATTGTCGATTTTTCTTTGTGTTTTTTTATGCTAAACAAATTTTAAACCATACATTGCAAGGATAATTTCATTAAATACAAAAATCGAAACTTCAAGGGGTCGTCAGTAAACTGCATTACCAATTTCGTGGGTGGGGGGGATGCTAAAAACTATGGTTCCAACAGGAGTTGGGGGTCAGTGGAAGAAAAATTACGAATTTAGATAACATTTAGTATGTTTCCTTATTATTCACTTTTAAAGAATTTTTCTTTTTTGTCTGTTTTTAAGAAACCCCTTTTTTCGTTTTTTGGCTTAAATCCTTTATGGTAGAAAGTCTACTATTATATTTGTGGTTCGGAATTCAACTCGTTTGGTTAAAAATTCTAGTATTCAATTGCAAATTTTATTATTCTGTAAAAATGCAACTATTTTGTTAAAAAGTCATCTTGTTTCGTTAGGAATTCAGAAGCTTGGTTAAAAGTTGAACTACTTTGTAAAAAGATTATTCTTTTGGTTTTAGATTCACCTCTTTGGTCGAAAATTTAACTATTCTATTTTTAGAAAATTAATCTTCTGGGGATAAAAAGTCATTTTTAGACTGAACTCTTTTGTTAAAAATGTAACTATTTTGTTGAAGATTCATTTTTTTTTAATAAGAATTAATTTTTTTAAAATAACAAGGTAAACACATCATTTTTGATTTAAATTGAAATTTTTATTAAAAATTAATATTTTCAGGTTTAAGATTGCTCCTCCCGGATTTAAAATTCAAAAATTTTGTTAAAAATTAATATATTTTATTGAAAGCTCGTCTTATTTTGGTAGATCATTAATACAATACTGGAAAATTCATTTCTTTGGTTAAAAATTTAACTATTTTTTTCCCAATTTATCTTCTTTAAATGAAAATTAAACGACTTGGTTAAATTTGAGCTTTATCATTAAACATTCATATTTTTGGACTCGCCTTGATCTTTGGGGTTGACTCTTTTGTTGAAAATTTAATTTCTCGATTTAGTTGAAATTTAACCTTTTTTAACATGTAACAATTTTCTTGACATTTTGGGTTTTTTGTTTTGTTCAAAATTAATTTTTTATTTGAAAATTTGCAATTTTACATTTTTGTTAGAAATTGATACTTTATAAGTTTAAAATTTAATTGCTTTTTTAAACATTCTTTTGTTTTGTTGAAAATTCATCTTTTTGGTCGAAAATTAATTTTCTTGATTTTTTTTACATCGTCTTTTTATTAAAAATGCAATTGTTAAGTTCTAAATTAGTATATTTTGATTAATGATTTAACAATATGGTAGAAAATTTAATTAGGATTCGTTTGTAAATGAATTTTTCCGTATTTTTTCATGTTTATTAAATCTAGTTTTTTTAAATCATATTTCTGTAAGATTTACCTCTTTGGCTTAACATTGAACTTTTTTGTTGGCAATTTGGTTTTTATGTTAAAAATTACTTTTTTTTTTAAATTGCAACTTGTCTATTCTTGATTAGAAATGTATCCTTTATAAGTAGAAAATTAAACTATTTGGTTGAAAATTAATGGAATTTGTTAAAAATTCATCTTTTTGGGTAAGAAAATTAATCTTCTTTATTGCAAATTCATTATATATTCGACTTTAAATCTTAGGAATTTAAAGCGTTTCATATTGCATTCAAATCAATTGAAAGTGAGTTCTAAATAATAACTGATACGAGGGATTTTATTAGCTGTAAGGCATAGCGTATATATATATTGAAAAAATTTTTGATTTTATTTATTTCTTCAAGTGAATTTTTTTAAAGTTTGCAATAACAAAGACAAAATATCCAATCAGGGGTTTTAAGTGTTTAAAATCGTTGTTTATTTTTTGTCATAAATAGTTTCAAAATAATTTTCACATTGTACACATCATCAATATAATATACCTAAAAACCAGCTGATGTGTACAATGTGAAAATTATTTGCAAATTATGTATGACAAAAATAAATCACGATTTTTAAACCCTTGAAACCCCTAATTGGGTACTTTTTCTTTGTTATTGCAAACTTAAAAAAATTCACTTGGAGAAAGAAATAAAATCAAAATTTTTTTCAATCCTTGATGGGAATTTTTTTACAAGTACGAAAATGAACAACTATTTTTACAGGAAAACACCAATGAATATACTAATTTTTCAAATACTAAGAAATCCAGGTGGCTTTTTTAATCAAGGAAACAAATTTCCGGTCATTTCCCGGCTCGCAAAAAATTATTGAATTATTTTAATTCTTTGGAATTCTTTTCTTTTCCATTTTCTTTGTAACAGCCTTATTTGCTGAGATGCACCCCTAAACGCCTTATATTTCTTTAGATTTTTTTTTTTGATTCTTCGATTCTTTGCATTATTTTTATAAACTATTTGGTTTTCTTTGAAGTTGTGAATTCTGATGAGCTTGAATATAATATAATTTTGATAAATAATTAAATGAGTAGTGAAAACCTTAAATTTTTCCTCAGAATTAAATGTAAATTGTCAATTCGACACTACAGAGAAGTGTAAATATTACTTCAGTTATACCTTAATTATGCGAAAAAATAATAAAATATTTTAGGATTTAAAAATACACGTAGGATAAATTTATACAATGAAGCATTCGAACCTTCAATTCACTATTTTTTAAAATAATGTTTGAAATTTCGCTACAATTCTAAAATATGATAAGAATTTTTTTAAAACTTATTTATACAGTATTTCGAAAATTCCTCTTTTAAAAAATAGCCGGTCGAGGAATTAATTTAACTTTTCCATTTAACTAAATTCTGAATTAATTTAAAATTAATTTACTTTTTAAATTTATTTAGTATCTCGAAAATGTCCCTTTTTAAAAAAGGAACCTTAAAAGAAATTAATTTTTTAAAACATAATAATAAATATAATAATTTTTGGCCCTCATTAATTTCAATATTTTCGGCGTGCATAGACAGCCCCGAGTCAGCTATAGATATGGCTGGCGAAGGCAAGCGCGAGAATTGAGAAACAGACAATCACCGGCACTTTCGGTTTGTCTTACGCCTTGGCCCCACCCCTCCCGTAGACGTAGGCAAAGGATGCGGTTGCCATAGAAGCATCGAAAAGTTGAAGAGGGCAGCACCTCGAGGCATGCAAAAATGTAGTTAGATATATATATATATCGTTCTCCCACTCCGACCTCCCCTGCCGCATCTATGCTTATAATATCTTTCGTTAAGTATATTAAGAATAATTTCATTATTATTCGAAAAGGCTGAATATCTACATTTTTTACAAATGTTTATACATATTAGGCGACTGATAGTATTATAAGTACATATATTTACAAATGAAACTTTATTAGTCAAAATTTGTAAGCAACGAAGAGTTTCTTAAAGTTATAATCATATGTACTTCGATCATTCATGCAGGCAGTTATATTAGTACACGATATATAAGTGCAAATTTGTATTATAATTAGTTCATATTTTCAATTGCAATTTAAGCACCTGTCAATAAAATGTACGTTTTACTGTAAATGAGAGGACTTGAAGAATTATTTTCCCTGAAACATTGACAAAAAACCTGGCCGGGTAAAAAGAATTGGAATTGATCTGATCTTGGCTAAAGACTACAAGTTTTTTGAATGTCGAATCTGTAAATTTGGTTATTTTTTTCAGGTCTCCAACTGTTCACCCTAGTAAAAATGCCTAATAGAATCCAAACAGAAACCTAATAGGATATGGCTTCTATTAGGTCCTATCACTTTCGGAAGTGGGTTTTGTTTCTGGTTCTATTTGGTGTTCTATTAGGTAATTGTGAACTTTCCAGTTTGATCTTATTAATTCGGAACTATCAGCTATTTTTATCTAAGTGGAACCTATGTCGTACCTAATCGGATTTGAATTCAGCTTTCTGTACGTTTTGTATTTGGCAATTTTGAATTTCCTAATAGCTCTTATTAGTGGGTGTTGTTCCTGGTTCTTTGTAGTTTTTATTAGGTAATTATAAACTTTCTAATTAGATCTTATTAGGATCTAAAGTTCTTTGCATTTAGTCGGAATGCGTACATAAACTACATAAACTTGGCTAATGCTCCACGCTACGAGGGTAGTTCAATAAGTCCTTAGAATGACCAACAGATGGCGCGCGAATCGCTCCAAATCATCTGTTTTCAGTCAGCACCACTCCCGACTAGATA
>NC_046663.1:26029788-26033382 GCF_010883055.1 Belonocnema kinseyi
TTCATCACGACAACGCCCGAGTTCACACATGCTTCGTTTCAGTGGCTAAAATTGAAGAACTAAAATTCGAATTGGTCGAACACCCACCGTATTCACCAGATTGAGCCCCCAGAGACTTTTTCTTATTTCCAAACTTGAAAAAATGGCTCGGTGGACAGAGATTTCCAGACAACGAAGACGTCATTGCTTCTGTAAGTGCTTATTTTGAGGAACTTCCGAAAACGCACTTTTCTGAAGGATTAAAAAAACTTGAAAAGCGATTGACCAAGTGTATAGAGCTCCAAGGAGATTATGTTGAAAAATAAAAAAAAAATTACCCGAAAAAATTGTTTCTATACTTCATTCTAAGGACTTATTGAACTACCCTCGTATAACTCATTTCGCTGACACACATGGAGCTTGGTTACAAAATTTCGGTCATGATTAATGAGTAGTTCTAAGGAAAATTAAAAATTTTCGAAAAAATACATTTTCTGCTATATAAAAATCTCCATAAAATGCACAGTTTTTAATTCATCTAATTATTTTATCGAACTTTTTAACTTGGCTTTTAAATTAGAATAGCAATTCCTGATCAATGATTAAAAATATTTAGAAGCTATGTTATAAAAGCACATTTGCCATTTGAATTGCTACTTAAAACTCTTAGAAAAGTTATCTTGTACATGTGCCATTCCCCAGATAGCATAACCTAATTGGTGCCTAGTAGAGCCACTTTAAAAGTATTATTTTGAGTTTCAACCTGATTAATTTAATTCCGATTTGCCGTACAAATCACTCATAGAACCTGCCAGAGCACCATTTCGTGAAAAAGCAGAACCTAATATATTTCTTCTAGGGCAACTTTCAATGCAGAACTTCGAATTTGAATTCGATCAATTGAATCCCACTTCACCATCAAAAACCTGATAGAACGAGGTAGAGAAGCATTTTGTTCTACGAAACATACCCATTCGTGTTGTAAAATCATGTCAGTGCACAATTAGAGCCTGTTCTAACATTTTTTTCAAGTTACTTTTATTCCCAGTAGCCTTTTAAGTGTCAAATACATGTCTTTAAAGACCAAATTCAACCACTTTTTCAATATGGTGGATTCGAACAAAAATCACCTCTCTGCATTTTTATCGTTAATATTATTTGTAGTTATATTCAAGAAAATAAAAATGACAAAAAGTGTTTTGTTTGTTTCGTAAAAGCGATAGGATCGCTGACGCTGCCAACTAGCAGAGTTTATATGAATAGGCCCAAGATATTTAAGAAAGGATTTAAAGTATCTTCAGGTAATGAATAGCAATCTTTTAATTAATAATTCTTTTATCTAATGACCAAGTATTCCGAAATGTAATTTTCATTATATGAACAAAATTTCCACAAATCGAACAAATTTTGTTGAATAAGTAAATTATTTCCTCGCAGTTTTTTTCTCGCATAAATAATATTTCATATTTTATTTAAAATATACGTTTTTCTCTTGAAAAAATAAATGCTGCATGAAAAAATTGTATTGCTCAAACAACACTATTTTGATAAGTCTAGCAATATTTAGTTCGCTCGACAAAAAATAATGTTATTTTGATAACATATATGTTTTGTTCAGCCAAACTATTTTGCAAAATCTACAATATTTTTGTCAAGTCTAATGAATCATTATCTTCAACCAAAAAATATTTTGTTAATTTAACCAAATAACTTTGTTCAATCTAAACAACATTTCTGTTGTGTCTACCAAACTTTTTAGTTAGTTGAAACACACGATCCAACAAAATAATATGATTAGCTCGGTAAAACGATGTTGCGGCTTCGATAGCAACCAAAAAATTTGGTTGGGACAACCAAATAATAAGAAAATACAATAAGGAAGCTTCATGATGAGCAAAACGTTACAGTGGTTGAATGTTTCTTTTCAGTACTGTGACATAGATTTATTCTGCTGAATCCTTACTTCGTTAACTTATTACGTTTACATACATTATTTTTAAAAACGAATTATCTCTTCTAAAGGAGTTAAGGAAACAGTAGATAAGAAAAGTGAGGTTATAGAAAAACATTTTACTCTTTATGGACACCTCATCAAAAATATTTTGCGCTCTCATTGTTTCTTTTATCTACATATTGGTGAAAAAAGCTAAGATATGATGAAAATTATGATAAAAATCAAAATGATTCCAAAACCAATATCATTTTGATATGCAACAAAAATGATACCGGATTCAAGAGCATTTTGATCGGCCGGAGTGAATATTAGACTTTTGAGCTCATAATAATCGGATTTGGGATCATGTACAAAGCCAAACCAAGATGGCTGACGTTCTTAGAGTACTTTAGCTCATATACAAGATTTTTATGGCTTCTGATCGTGTAGTGTACTTCAAAAGTTAAAAAAATTTACGAAATCTGATATGAGAAAATATCACCTGTTAAGTTTAGTTATGGTTTGGGTGCGATTAGATATTATTTTTACGTTATCTCGTTATGACACCAGCTCTAAGAATTGGCGGCCATTTTGTTTAGTCTAAAGAATAAACAAAAAATAAGATCAAATTGATCCGAATGGACAGATCATTATGATCTCAAGACTTAAATGATCATTGGAGCAAAATACTCTGAAACAAAATTCATACTTTTTTTACTGCCATTCTGCTAATTAGCGTTAATCGTCGATTAATTAATTTTTTGCTGGTTCTAGTAGTTTTTGCCATTCACTTTCTGAAAATTTTGAAACTTAATTTTCTTAAAAAGGCGAGAGTATTTTTCTTGATTTTTTCTAGGTAGGTAATATTTTGTGTGATTCTATTCTAAAAATGCCTATTAGAATCCAAATAGAAACTAATAGGATACGGTTTCTATCAGATACTATTACTTTCGAAAGTGGATGTTGTTTCTGATTCTATAAAGTTTCTATTAGCTTATTGTGAACTTTCTAATCAGATCTGATTAGGATCTAAAGTGCTTTGTATTTAGTCGGATTGCTTACCGAAAAAAATTATTGCTTCACTTATTGTTAAATAATCTTGATATTTTATGGTTTTTGAGTACACAATTCGCCAATGCCGTACATGAAGATATAAAGTCTGAATCCAATTCTAGGACTGCGAGAGCGGGGCCGGTTTAAAAAAAAACTATTTTGCTTGATTTTCTTTTGAGAGTGGTGGATTCACAATCCTAATATTGAACGAATATTTGACTAAACCTCCATTTGGCTGTTTTACTGTTTTTGTTTCGCAGACAATTAATTTACCAGTAAAACTTTCTTCTGCTAAGTTCAGGAACGACGCTTCGTCTCTTCTTGCACGGAATTCCTTACCTGAGCGTGGCTAAATTATTTTTTTTTTGACTGGAACTAGGCAAAGTAGACATTGAAAAGATTTATTTATCCACAAAGGACGAAAGAGGATAAAAAAATTATTTTGAACTATATCTTAAATAATGTCAAACTTCGGTTCTGAGGATTAATTACATTCAGCTACTTGGCATACTTCGGCTGTATAGTGAATCCTACGAGGGTGGATTGATAAGTTTCCGGCCTGACCAAGAAAAACAACGTTTTTAAGAATTTTTTTTTTTTATTTCTCAACATAATCTCCTCCAAGGCTG
>NC_046663.1:26033482-26043009 GCF_010883055.1 Belonocnema kinseyi
CGATCGTACCTGGAGTTGTGACCTCAACAGGGCGTCCTGAGCGAGGCTCATCAGAGGTGCTCACACGACCCTTTTTAAACTCGGAAACCCACTGCTTAATGACTCGGCGATCGGGCTGAAACTATAGCTACAAGCTATCTAAGGATGGTACTATAGAACGCCACCTCAAGGTAGGCCTAGTGGCGCCATCTCTTGGTCAGGCCGGAAACTTATCAATCCACCCTCGTATAGTATAGTATAGCATAGCATAGTATAGTACAGTACAGTACAGTACTGTACAGTGCAGTGCAGTGCAGTGCAGTTCAGTTCAGTTCAGTTCAGCGCAGTGCAGTACAGTACAGTACAGTACAGTGCAGTACAGTACAGTGCAGTACAGTACAGTACAGTACAGTACAGTACAGTACAGTACGGTACAGTACAGTACAGTACAGTACAATACAGTACAGTACAGTACAGTACAGTACAGCACAGAATAGTATGGTATAGTATAGTGTAGTATGGTATAGTATAGTATAGTATAGTAGGATCCTCTGTGTTCTTTGCGGATGGTATAGAGATCTCAGTACCCTATATTCATGTCACGTTTTAGTGCCAGCAATCTGTCTTGCAAATTAAAAGAGGTTTTGGCATTCAGCGCCCTTCATGGCAACTCAAAGGAGTAAGTGAAACGAGCGCGAAATTCGAAATTTCTAGTTCATAAGAAACGAAAGAAGGTGCATATTTTATTAGAATATGCATTAGAAGATTCATTCTCCTTTTTTATTTAAAATTCACTTCTTTAGTTATGGTTACGGTTTGTTAGGTATATAGCAGGATATAGCGCATTCCTAACAAACATCAAAGGGTACGGGGCAAATCCGGTACCCTCATTGACCGTCGTATTAGGGGAAAAAACGGCAAAGCGAAGCCACTCGTTCTCGTTATGAGGACCCTCTAAATGTCGAAGGTACTCAAAAAGGGTTTGATCGCTACGCTCCAGAGATCCAAGACTTTGCGGATGATAAGCCACAGATTAAAATTTTTTTATTCTAAAGATTTTGCAAAAATTCTTTATTACTTTACTCGTTAAATTAGCACCTAGATCAGTCTGAATTATTTGCGGATAACCGTACCTAGAAATAAAATTTTCAGTTATAATCATAGGCATTCTTGTTCCCTTGCGAGTGAGATTGTTTCTTATGCAAATTATGCAGGAATTTAACACTCTTTGAACATCTGATTTCGTATTGTTCAAATAATACAATGATCTTATTCGTCGAAAGGACTTGGAAATCCCTTTACGTCCCTCGACAACTGATGCATGATATTCTTTCACAATTTCATCGCAATTATGAATAGGCGGAAAAATAATTTCACCAGACCAAACAATTACATGGAGACCAGAATTTGCAAATTGTTGTCGGAATATTTGTTCCATGGAAGGCTGAGAGATAAAATCAATATTATTTACTTTATAAAATACCTTGACATTTTCAATATTCAGTGTTTTCGTTGAATTTTCTAAGGCCAAAATCATATTAGAAATTGTATTCTACGCTTGCATGGTGGTCGCTGTAGTGAGAAAGTGTGCAGTGGCAGGCGGTGAGAAGTTTTTACAAAGTTTGTGTGGAAGGTTTGTGTGGAAATCTAGTAGGTGAGTACGGCTGTGAGGGGTTCATTGGAAAGACAAAAATTAATTCACATTGTAGTTTGGGGGGGGGGGGGGGGGGGGGGGATTTGGCTAAATAGGGAAAGGGAGGTTAGATTTGCAAGGGAGCGGGATGTAAGGGGTGAGAATAAGGTGTCTGAAGGGGATGTGAGGGGTGAAATAGGCCAAAGAAACTGAAATTTTCGGGCGGTAAGCGACAGCAGCCTTAAGAGACATCTGTTAGGGGCCGTGCGTACTTTTATGTATGGATAGGTAACAGTTACCGAAGGACGAGTGGGGGGTGGGCAGCGAGAGTACTGTCAGTGCTGGTAGTGAAGTAGACGGGGAAAAAATATCCAGAAGGACACGACGGTCAGTGGTGCGTGGCCCGGTGTCAAGTGGTGCGTCAGCGAGGGAGAAGAATCGGAGCGAAAGAAGAGATCAGGCAAGGGAGAGGGCGTCCAGTGCAAGTGAGGGGGAGGATCTCATGAAGAGAAAAAGGGAAAGCAGAGAGAGTCTGGAGAAAAGCGCGCTAGAGAGTCCCTTTAAAAAAACGTACGAACGTGTAGGTCTCCCCCGCTTAAAATTGAGGGGTAGACGGAGAAGGAGGCTATCAGGGTGCTGATAGGCGAGATCCGAGGGTTAAGAGAGGACGTAAGGGGGGCTATGGAGCAGATGGAAAGTATAAGGGAGGACCTGAGGGTAAGAAATAAGAGATGGGAAAAGGAAGTAAAAGAGCTAAGGGGGGAAGTAGAAGTATTGCAGAGGGAGTTGGTGACGGTAAGGAAGCAGAAACAGGATAAAATAAAGGAGACGGAAGAAGATATTAGAGTGTGTGTAGAGGAGTACGTAGAAATAAGGAAGCAGTTTAGGGCGATGTGTAAGAAGAAAGAGCAGGAAAAAGAGAAAGAGCTGGAAGAGGAGTTGAGAAGTGTTAAGACAGAAAGGGACGTGTGGAAGATAATTAATAGGTTCAGGAAACGTAGGGTGGGGATAAGTGAGAAGATAGGGAGCGACGAATGGAGGAAATTTTTTAAGGATTTATTTCAGGGGTCAGATACACGGAAGAAAGATGAGGGGATTAGAAGAACGAGGGAGGTAAGTGGAGAGGAGCTGAACGACGAGGAAATAGAGAAGCAGATAGGGAAATTGAAAAAATCTAAGGAAGCAGGGATGGAAGGGGTATAGAACGAAGTGTGGCTGTTTAGCACACAACAGCTAGGGCAGAAGCTGAAGGGGGTAGTGAAAAAGTATGGAGGAGGAGGGATTCCTAAGAGGGTGGAAGGAGGGGTTGATCGTACCACTGTATAAGAAAGGGTATATGGAGAAGCAGGAAAATTATAGAGGAATTACGCTCATGAATACTTTAAAGGAGATAATAAAGAGGTTGAGAAGATACTTGGATAAAAATAGGCTAGACTTAAATGCGGGCAAGTCGAAGGTTATGGATTTCAGGAAGGGAGGTGGGAGAGATAGGGGAGGGGAGTGGAAGGGGAAGGGAGAATCGGTACAGGAGGTGAAAGTGTTTGTTCACTTGAGCTTCCTGTTTCGAAGGAATAAGGGAGTAGATGGTCATATCAAAGAGAGGGTAAGAAGGACAAATGTGGTGATGAGGCAGGAGTGGGGGTTGGGGAAGAGGTTGTTCGCAGATGATTTTGTAAGGAGAATGAAGTTGTTTGATTCGCTAATGATGAGTGTTTTATTTTACGGAGTGGAGGTGTGGGGTTGGAAGGTAAGGCAGGAGGTAAATAGGTAAGATGAGAGGTATGTAAAGTGGACACTGGGGTTGGCAAGGAATACGCCGAACTACATTGTCAGGAGAGAGACAGGAAGAACGATTTTAGGGATTATAACAGGAAGTCGAGCATATAAGTACGAGGAGAAATTTTTGGAAGAGGGGGAAAGTAAATTGGTTAGGTAGTGTTGGTAGGACAAGTAGAACAGACGTAGTGGTGCAAAGATGGAGGCGAAAAGGGAAAGGTACTTTAGAACGAATGGATTGCAGATGGATGAGGTTAACAGGAGGCACGAGGAAGGAAGGAAAGTATATGAGTTGGTTCAAAAGAATGGCATAGAGAAAAAGAAGGCAGAAGGAGAGAATAAGAGAGTCAAGGTTTAACGGGAACTATGTGTGGATTATGCCAAGGTAGAGAGCCAAATATTTGTTTGAGAAAGGAAAGCTAGGTAGTCAGAGACTCGTAGCGAGAATGAGATGCGTTTGCAAGGAAGGTTATAATACGTTCTGGCTTTCTAGAAAGAAGAGAATGTGTGAACTGTGTGGGAAAAGGGATGCAACAGTTGAGCATTGGTTGGAGGAGTGTGAAGAGGTGGAAAGGAGTGAGATAACCATGGAGGTATTGTTGCATGAAAGGGGAGACAAAAGGGCAGTAGCATGGGTGAAGAGGGTGTTGGGTAAGATGCTGAAAAAGAGAAGGGAGGAGGAAGGGGAATATAGAAGGAAAGATTGTAAATGGGAGAGGAAGTAGATGTAAGAAAAATGTAAATATTGTAAATAGTAGTTAAGTATTAGGTGTTAGCCGCGGAGACAGAGGCTGGTAATGCGAGGCGTAGCGATAAAAGAGCGAAATGCGTGCTAGGCGAGACGAGGCGAGGCGCAGTGGAGAATGTTAGGCTATGGAAACGAGAGGATTAGCTATAAGGTGTAGATGGATGATACTTTGTAAGAAATAGTTGTAAGCAAATTTTGTAAAAAAATGGAAGTGTAAGCAAGTCAATTTTTTAAGGCCAGCAAGCCGAAAAATAAACGTTTATCTAACATTAGAAATTGTATTCAAAAATACATGGTCAACCTTTTTATTTTTTATAATCGAGCTGAAAATATATGTCATCGTCCAATTTTGGTTGCTCCCTTTGGAGATCCTGAGGATCAAACAACTGTCTTTGCATTATATCTTTATTTACTTCAGAATTTAAAATGACATCTGCGGAAACGAAGAGTACGATGTTTTTTTTATGACCTTGTAGGCAATACCACTTTCAAATCCAACCTTGCTTGTGACAGAATCAACATTCTCCTTGGTACCCTTAGACACAAGCGCCGTACTTTTTCCTGTTAAGACTGCCTCATAATCACGTCTTAATCCGATCCTACTTGTGGCAGGCCCAACATCCTCCGTGGGACCCTGAGGCACAAGTATCGTAATTTCAAGTCTCCCCGCATCCAAGAAAACAGTCCCAATAATTCATTTAAACAATTTCCACATCCATTATCTTCCGTACATTCTTCGTCGCGAACGGATGACAGAAAACCATGACAAGAGGTTGCGATCCTCGATTCACAGCAGTCTTCAGGGTTTATAAACGATATCGTAGTTATACTCACAGAGTTCGGTTCGCCAACTAGCTAACCTGGACATAGGAGCTTTTAACGTATTCAGCCATATCGATGGTCAATGGTCAGTGACCAGAATACATTTTCGGTCATAAATATAGGGTCAAAAATATTTAACGCAAAAGACTATCGCCAATAATTCTTTCTGTATGTTAGAATAGTTCAATTCCGCCAATAGAGAAATTAGAAGCATCGGCTATTACTAAAAAGGGTTTTGTGAAATCAGAATATTGAAGGATAGGTTCAGAACAAATGATATCCTTAAGAGTTTCAAAAGTTCTTTGTTCAACTAAGGTCCGTTGAAAATTTATGATATCCTTTAAAAGAAGTGTTAATGGTTTGGCAATTTTCAAGAAATTTATAATAAATCGTCTGTAATAACCGACCAGACCTAGAAACTGTTTGAGATTTTTCTTTGTTTTGGGAATAGGACAATTTTTTACTGCTTCAATCTTGAGAGGGTCGGGTTTAACACCCTTTTCCGTGAGGCATAAATGACAATATCGTTCATATAGATGAAAAGTTCTATTCTACCCATCACTCTTTGGAAAGTTGCCAGGGCGTTTTTTAACCTGAAAAATATTTATAAAACTAAATATTTAGCTCCCCGTAATTGATCAAGAATATCAGTTATATTGGGAAGTGAATATGCGTCTCCCACCGTCTTTCCATTCAGAGAACGGTATTTAATAACCATTCTCCACTTTCGAATTCCTTTTGAGTCTAACTTCTTTGCAACAATTCATAAAGGAGAGTTATATGTAGTTACATTCGTTGCTCCTAACATGTTTCCTGGCACATAAATTTGAAATAAATATTCGAAAAAGAAGAGTAAGAAACTTTTTTTTCTTCTTCGTTTAAATATTTATCATGAGGATCTTTGCTATTCCCTGTCATTTGTGACTAAGCATTCGCCTATGTCAATTCCTGGATGAGAGGGAATCCCAGAAATATACCCTTCTTTCAATATTGTATCCTCCATAATAACCTGAACTAACGATCTTGTTCTTGTTGGAAATTTAATAGAGGTGTGAGACAAAAGAGGGAAATCTTGATCGCCGAGATGAAGGCAATCGTCAATAAAATTGATCACAGCATGATGCTGCCTTCAGGGTGGTATACCAAGAATGCCATCTTGTTTAATTGGAAAGGATTTCACTACGAATTGAAAGGTGGTTTCCAGACCTTTTATAATTATTTTGACTTCGACTAGCGTTGGGACGATTTCTGCTGCTATCCCAAATAAATTATAAATGCTCCTACGGTTGATCCATACTCGTGGATCTAATAAGTTTTCTAATAAGTTTTGAGCCGAAGGACAACTCTGTTAGATTCGAACTCTTCTTCAGAATCGCCGAGCCTCCCTTTCGATGACCCTGATCCCGGTTCATTCACTTCACTTTAATTAACTTTTGACTGTTGGAGATCTAGAGACGTCCCTGAGCCCTTGGTTGTATGAGTGAAGTCTGATTGAAGTCATGGATCTTGATCCACCGTAGCCGTAACCCTCTTGTAGGCGGGGCCCTCAGGTTCAAGCATTGACCTAACCTCTCTCAATTAATCGCCCTGATGGGTCCTAGGCCTTAAGTTTTATCGTCCCAAGATTATTTGTCAGCACTCAAAATTAATCGAGGCGCTTGATCACTTGAGAATTGAAATTCTCAAACGTTCTCTGAACGTTTTAGCTTATTTGCCAATTTATATTCAAATCACAACATTGAGGCCTAGTTCTTAAAAATCTGCACAATTGTACAATGACTCACTTATAATTTTTCTTTTCCACCTTTCTACAGGTTCGTATTCTCTACTTCGCAGGCTGGACCCAGTGACACAGTCGCACACCACCACTAACCTAATTTACTCGGTACAGCGATTCCACCAGTGCTGACAACAATTGTTATATCCTACCTTTAGATCCTGCCAGGGAGTCGGTCCGAAACTAAAATGAGTTAAAAATAGGCCCTCATACCTACTCATGATACTTATAGGACCTGATCTACCTACTTAGGTACGAAAAGAAACCTCATTCGGACCGTATAGTTTCGTACCTTTTAACTACAAAATGAATGAGTGCTAAAGTATTTACCTCCCAAGAAGTTTTGCTCTGACTAGTATAGTAAAGGGGGTGAATGCTATACTGTTGTAGAATCCAAACCCTCTCTAGGTCGGTTCAGGTATGCTGGATAGATATTACCTTGCTCTTTAAATATGACAATACCCTCCGGACCTAAGTAAATAAGAGTAAAACACTACTTCTTCTTATAAGTTTGAACTGCCAGAAGAGTGGAAATTTTAAATCAGAATGTTTAAAGTGGAAAAGGTTTCGTTATCCAGTGGCGCCATGTTTAAAAATAATTTACTAGTGAGCAATAAATTGCAAAAATTTTTTTAATTGATTAGCTATTATTAAATTCAAAGTAATTATTCGATATTTAAAATTTTTTACTATATTTTATTAGCTGAATCAATGTTTTTCATAATTATTATTTTTGTAGCTGATAACCTACATGATTTGATTAAATATTATATGAATTTAATTTAATGAGTCTTTTTTACAATCGTATTATGATTTTTTACTTTTTTCCAATTCAGAAAACTTTACTTGGACTCAATTTTCTGATTAAGAAATATTTTTTCCGTTTGCTATCTAATTTTGTAAAATTCATTACTAACATTATTTGTGTTGACAAATATATTGTTTATGACTTTTTATGAGAAAATCAACTGTAAAAAAAGCAAACCAATATAAATATTCAAATGATCTCAATTTTCTGAAACTCAGTGTTTTAGTTAAATGATTCACACAGTGATTAAATCAATTGAATAGATTAAATAAATGGGAAAATTAAATTTTTTTCAAATTTACGTAATGAATAAGTATATTCTCGAATGTATAGAATAAGGATTTTGTAAAGCAATTATGTCAATGAGTGCAACAAGGACACTAATTACATAGTTTGATATTTTTGTTGCACTTACTTTCATTCACCAAGGACTAAACTGGCCGTGTACACCTGACGAACGTTCGGCATCAAAATGCAGGGCCACAGCTAATAATACATGTGATACAGCAATAAACCCTTTATTTTCTTTCTTATTTATTTCCACGTCAAATCATCTAAAGAATCTGATCTATTGTTAGTGATAATGATAAAAATTATACCATCCGTTCTCGCAGGTGTTGAAAAAAAACTCTCAAATATAAATTATTTTTTTATTTTAATAATATTTTTTTATTGTGTTGAAATGTATTCACAAAAAATAATTATAATAAGAAGCAATTTCAAGGAAGTAATTTTGGAACAAAATTTTCGAAAATTTTTTGGATACTCCAAAAACAAATGATTAAAATCGCTTCCCTAATATTCCCTAAAATTCCTCAAATTTGCCGAGACGCTTACCCTACTCTCACGCTGGCTTCGAAATTTCAGTCAGCCAGCCAGATATATGAAACATGTCGCATTTGTCTGAACGAAAATGTAAAAAAAAATATTTGATATATTTATTTTTGATTTTTATAAGAGATTTTTTGATATTATCCAAATATATTAAATATTTCGAACATGTCTTTGAAATCGCGATTTCTACAGCAGCATTATTCGTAGCCGCGGACTCGAATTTCAAAGTCAGCGTGAGAGTGGAGGAAGCGGCTCGATGAGCTGAGGAAAGATAAGGGGAAGCGGTCTTATTCGTAGCGGCCTCATTGATAGCTTCGACGTAAATGGAAAATCGAAAATTGGATCCGACGAAATGCGCAGGTCGATTTCATATAGTAAAATATCCATTTCATTAATCAAATATTTCGAAATTATTGAAAATAAATTTGATGCTTATTTAATGTTTTATTCTTCAATCCACAAACTATTTAAGCCCGTATTTATTTATTGTAGACATCACAGACATTCCCTTATTATGCTCTTGTCTCGTTTATTCGTTTTGACGCGCAGGGATTTAAGAAAACCCACTAAGAATATCCAACTATATTTTTGGTTCAAAGTGAATTCTTTTTAATTGAAAGGCCTAATATCTACTATTATATGTTAAGCGTAAAATTAATCTTGCAGTTACAAATGTTATTATCAAGTTGCGGATTTTGTTATTTTGATAAAAATTAGTCAATTTCGTTAAAAAGTCGCTTTTTGTTTGAAAATGAAACTGCTTCGTAACAAATGTGTCTTTTTTGTTCAAATTTTCAAATTCAAATTCAAATTCAAATTCAAATTTATTATCAGAAATTCAATTACAAAATTACATACGTAATCTGCAATCACTTGCAGAGGTACACGCAGGTACCTATACGCAAGCCTGATATTCTTAATTACTAAAAATTTAAATACTAAAAATCACATACTAAATATCAATACTTTAATCTTACAATATGCGTGCTTACAATATTATTACTCTGAACTAAGACTTTACTAATATTTCAGTTTTTTTTAAAACTTTAATATTTAAAAGGGTTTGTGTATTTGACACAATCCATTCTTTGATCTTTTTTTTTAAGTTTTTTGGGCTATGTTCTAATGTTTTCATGCCCACATCAAACTT